>NC_142935.1:58270366-58275366 GCF_046866305.1 Octopus bimaculoides
ATATATATGTTCATATAATGATGTCTCCACAATGTATTGGTGAGATAAACATGTAATCGTTACCAAAATAGCAAACATTTCTCCACAAAGGTCTATAGTAGACTCCTTATGGATCGATCTCCATATGGATACGAAATGATATGTATCCACCAATATAAATATAATTATCACTGGAAAATACCCACACGGATTCTATACATGGATATTTACTTTTGGAATGGAACTATACTCCAAGTACTTTTTCTTCTTTGTTTTTTCTTCTCTGCATCGCTCTCATTTCTTACTGCAAATCTCCTCATACAGATGTAATAATCCTTATCTTCTACTATTACCGTCTCCGATAAAGGGATACATTGAACTTTCCCTGAAACAGCTGTAAGACATTCTACATAAAACATAAATTTATTTATGCCATATATATAGAGAGAGAGAAACAGAGAGAGATATAGATATAGATATAATATATATATATGTATATATGCATATACTTATATATTATTTATATTATTATATGATCGAACGCCACGCATCCATTTCCAAGTAAGTTTTATCTTAATAATTACGATGCGCAGTCTCATTCTATCTCTATTCTTTTATCTATCTCCCTCTCTTGTTCTTCTTTCTTTCTGTTTTTCTCTCCCACTCTTTCCTTATTCGTCTCCTCTCCCATTAACCGTCCCCCTCTCTTACTCTTCCTCCTTGACTCGTTGCTCACACGTGACCAACGGCTATCCATCTTTCTTTCTTCCTAAAGACGAGACGTGCTTTTACCAGTCTCTTCTCAAAGCTCGTTTTTTCAGTGTTCACCACTTCACATCTTCTTGGCTTAACAGCCCTCACTGTTTGTTTTTACTGTTTTGTTCTCACTGTCCTGTTTTTTTAATTTAATTTGTTTTGTGGGAAGGACTGTTTTAACGAAGTCGCACCTTGTCCTTACCTTTGAAACGCGGAGTAAATAAAACAGGGGGACAACTGATGAAGGGAATGTTCTTTATGTTGCCTGTCTCGTTTCTCTACTTGTTTCTTTCGTTGTTCGAAAATAATTTCGTCTTCTGTTTTTTTATGTTCTCGTTTCCCTTTTTGTTCACGTTTTTTTTATGTCCTGTATCCATATATGCATGTATATATACATATATATGTAGGTATGTATATGTGCACATGCTTATATATTATTTATATTATTATATACTCTCTACTTGTTTCAGTCATTTGACTGCGGCCATGCTGGAGCACCGCCTTTAGTCGAGCAAATCGACCCCGGGACTTATTCTTTGTAAGCCTAGTACTTATTCTATCGGTCTCTTTTGCCGAACCGCTAAGTGACGGGGACATAAACACACCAGCATCGGTTGTCAAGCAATGCTAGGGGGACAAACACAGACACACAAACACATACAGACATATATATATACATATATACGACGGGCTTCTTTCAGTTTCCGTCTACCAAATCCACTCACAAGGCTTTGGTCGGCCCGAGGCTATAGTAGAAGACACTTGCCCAAGGTACCACGCAGTGGGACTGAACCCGGAACCATGTGGTAGGCAAGCTACTTACCACACAGCCACTCCTGCGCCTATTATATGTATAATATATATATATATATATATATATATATATATATAATAGGCGTAAGTGTGGCTGTGTGGTAAGAAGCTTGCTTACCAACCACATGGTTCCGGGTTCAGTCCCACTACGTGGCACCTTGGGCAAATGTCTTCTACTATAGCCTCGGGCCGACCAAAGCCTTATGAGTGGATTTGGTAGACGGAAACTGAAAGAAGCCCGTCGTATATATGTATATATATATATGTGTGTGTGTGTGTATATGTTTGTGTGTCTGTGTTTGTCTCCCCAGCATCGCTTAACAACCGATGGTGATGTGTCTACGTCCCCGTAACTTAGCGGTTCGCCAAAAGAGACCAATAGAATAAGAACTAGGCTTACAGAGGATAAGTGTTTTATGGGGCTTTGTTTTTTATTCATTTATTTATATATTTATCTATTTATTTATTTTATAGCACTATTCTTTTTCTACAACTTTTGTTTATCGCTTTTGAAATTTGAATAAATTTTACCGCTTTTCAGGCATGACGATGAAGTGCCAAGAAGAAAAAACCGAGTGAATTTTTCTATCAATCCAATGCTTCGGCTTTGTGTTGACACCTTCTATACAGTTACGGCTGCTGCTGATCAAATATCCCATCGTATTCGGTTATCGAGAATAAAACGGTTTCGTTTAATAACAAAAACAAACGAGAAAAATAATGGTTGTGAGGTAAAGAAGCTCGATTTGTACCCACGTGGTTTCAAGTTCAGTCCCGCTGCGCAACACCTTTGACAAGTGACTTCTGTTGTAACCCTGAGCTGACCAATGCCTTGTGAGTATATTTGGTAGACGGAAACTGTGTGAAGCCTGTCGCATATATTTTTATGCGTGTGTGTGTCTCTCTCTCACCAACGTTTGAAACCGGTGTTCCTTTGTTTACGTTCCTATGGCTTAGCAGGTTCGACAAAACAGACTAATAGATTAAGTACCAGACTTCAAAAAACGTAAGTACTGGAATCGGTTAGTTCAACTAGACACTTCAAGGCAGTGTTGCAGCAGGGCCACAGTCTAATGACTAAAAGAAGTAAAATATATAGAAAAAAAAAGAATAGAAACAAAAAAAAAATCAAAAATCTGAAATATTTTTTAAAGTCTAAAAGTTTCTGGAGAGATTTATTCCACAAATACGTGACTGTTAAGTCATTTCATAGGTACTTATATTAAAATGGAAAAATATGGAAATAATTAAAATTACAACTTTTTTGTTTCGATTTATATATATATAGATATATGTTCAATGTGTAGGGGCTTGATGCGGCTTCGGTGTCGGTGGATCTGCAACGGAAAGAAAATAGATAAATAATTTAAATTTAATTCACTGTTATATTTACAATGGAAGAAAATAAAGTGGAAACTGTAAGGTACTGGACGAAAATCTTTAACATGTGTGTGTGTGAGTGAGTAAAAAAAGTTTAGTTTAGATTGTTTAGATGGGTGGTAATAAGTATTCCCATGTTAGAGGAACAGTTGTAGCTAATTTAGACAATATTGTTGTTGAAAAGCTTCCATTACCTCTGATTTGCTGGGAAATGCTTATCTGAAAGGGCCACAAATTTCTTACCTACATTAGAAAGAGAGGTGGAAAACCCGATAATTATTAATATTGCTGTTCTGGAAAAGTACAAAATACTTCTGCCAACTAAAGCCCTTTTGGAATAAGGGGCTGCTTTATCAAAAGTTTTTTAGATGAAGACAGATTAAGAATATTCTAAGTAATATTTTTAAACTTCTAAAAACTATGAGGTAGAGGCAGAAGTGTTTATCTATACAGTCCCTCATTTGGTTTGTGGAAAGGTTTGTAAGTATTGAAATCTAAGCTAAGCCCTACACTGTGAGGTTCTTTATAAAAGTATCTAAAGTGTGACGTCATTATGAAGTGACACTGAAAAACGGTCGTTTCGATACATTCTGATGTTGCAATTAGTAAGCTGTTTAATAAGTCCAGTATATTTAGGTCAGTGGAGGCGCAATGGCCCAGTGGTTAGGGCAGCGGACTCGCGGTCATAGGATCGCGGTTTCGATTCCCAGACCGGGCGTTGTGAGTCTTTATTGAGCGAAAACACCTAAAGCTCCACGAGGCTCCGGCAGGGGATGGTGGCGAACCCTGCTGTACTCTTCCACCACAACTTTCACTCACTCTTACTTCCTGTTTCTGTTGTGCCTGTAATTCAAAGGGTCAGCCTTGTCACACTGTGTCACGCTGAATATCCTCGAGAACTACGTTAAGGGTACACGTGTCTGTGGAGTGCTCAACCACTTGCACGTTAATTTAACGAGCAGGCTGTTCCGTTGATCGGATCAACTGGAACCCTCGACGTCGTAAGCGACGGAGTGCCAACAACATTTAGGTCAACTAGATCGCCTGTGTCCGCACTGTCATATTAATCTATACTGACGTCGAATGGGTCTGTGGAATCTGAACACAGCCGATTTAGAGAGAGGGAGGAAGGGGAGACAGACAGACAGAGATAGGAATAATAATAATAATAATAATAATAATAATAATAATGATAATAATAATAATAATAATAATAAGAAGAAGAAGAAGAACAACAACAACAACAACACGTCTTTTATCGATTCCAAAACAATAAAAAACAAAGTTGACCGCTAAACTTCTGCAATATTTGAACCCAGACTTTAGTCATCCCGAATCAATACCGAAAAGCATTCTTTTCGACGCTCTAACAATGTATCCAATTGTGTGTGTGTGTATGTGTGTGTGTGTGTATGCGCACGCGCGTATATTATACACATTATACAAATTATACAAACATACATACATACATACATTTATACAGATAGATAGATAGATAGATAGATAGATAGATAGATAGATAGATAGATAGATAGATAGATAGATTAGGTTGTTGAAGCTTGCTTCAAGAATTGTGGGATAGAAACAGTAATTTAAAAAGCTACTACACTGAAATTAAGGAACTATCACTAAACTTTTACATAAAGAAATTATTATTTAACCGACATTTCAGGTAAAATATCATTTTTTTTTCAAAGAGAGAGTAGAACAGAAAACGCCTCTGAGTTCGACACATTTTTTTTTATCTATATGGGATGGGAAAAGTATGTTAGTGAAGTGTGAAGAAAGTGGGTCTCTGTAAAGCATTGCATGGCGTATATTACGTAAGATAACGGCCACGTGTGCGCGACGGAAAGGTGATGTCAAATGTGCTGTTGTAGGGATGCCTATCTGTTGTTGATTGGTCTGTGATGTCTAATAAAGCTAGCTTATTTGGCCCACAAGTTAGACATTTCGGTGTGCAACTCGGACATCACTCACGATACTTCGGCTCCGACTTCCATTAAAATTATATACAACTGACCCACACTGATTCCTCCTTACGGACACTTATAGAGGAAACGACTCTCCAC
>NC_142935.1:58280366-58300366 GCF_046866305.1 Octopus bimaculoides
TGACTTAAACGGTTCCCTTTTCACTAATTTTTTAACTGCCTTACTCCATATTCTCAGGAAAAGTTGCACACTGTTTTACAGTGTTGTTCCTAAAGCTTATCGTGGTGAATCTAGCGCTAAAGTAATACTTATAGCAACGGCAACTTGAGCATTCAAAATAAAGCACAAAAATAAAAACTTGAGCCCAAGGAAATAAGTGATGGTCTGTATTGGTAAAAGTCAATTAATACAGATCATAAAATTTAATAATTTTGTTGTCTTAGGATAGTTATTACACCAATAATCATAACACACGCACAGGTATAATACCACTTCTTTATTGTTAGTCAATTATATATAAATATCTGACCAACTAACTAATCGATCGTTTGCTTAATGTGCTGGTTAAACAATCAATCGGCTTTTTGTTAGTCGAACTTCTTTCGTCGCTTTTCGCGGTCTTTTCAGTGACTTAGTGACTTTCACTCTCGCTCCAATATTGGCGTAAGGACACTCCCAAGTCACAATAAAATTTGTTTCAACACACGAATTCACATCAAGAAACTCGCAAACCAAATACAAAACCGAATTAAAATTTAATAAGTTCCATGGAAACAGGGAATTTCAATAGTTCGGGTAGAGCCTTTATTGAAGAAATGGGAAATATGTTGAATTACTGTAAAGAGGGCTGTTGTGACCTCGGACACAATGTAGTGGGCAGTAGCGTAGCTAGGGATCTTCGAGGACAACGCTTTTATGGTGGCAGCACTTTCAAGTCTACTTTATAAGCCTGTATAAGGCTTCGAGCTCCCGGAGAGCAGCTACAAACTCGAAAACTGTGACAGATGACACACACCAGTTACACCATAGTGGAGAATAGTCAAAGTGTGAACTTCCGACCTTTGAATTGGCTGACCGATATTCTGTTTTTTCAGCTATCGTTAATCTCAAACTAAGCATTTAAGAGAACAAAATCTAAAAATTAATTTCGCATCACTTAATTCGATGATCCAAGGAAAACAAGAAATCAACAGCATCCAGTTTAAGTCTGACTAAGTTCTCTGAAAGTGTATTCTCTCTGTTAGTATATGGTTAGCGAACAGAACAGTTGCTGCTACAATGCCTTAGGAAGCATTTACATCGCATCTTAGGTGGACATTTCCCAGGAAACAATATCAAAAACTCATTAGCATGATGCCTGAAATGGTAAACAAATTAAAATCGGTAAAGGGCACATCTCTCCTAAATACTAAATTCTGAATTCAACTGAATCAAATTTCATTGCTTGTTCCTATAGACTAATCATTAAACCATCATGATGACATTTTTAATTTTGACATATTTCTTTCCTCATATATATATATATATATATATATATATATATATATATATATATATATATATATATATATATATATGCGACGCACTCTGAAACACTTAATATATCTCAGTGTTCCCTTTCAGCTCATCCATCCACATCAATGTCAGTCCTAATTATATACTTGAAAACAAACCTAAATTTAATATAATTTTTAAAGGCGCAGGCGTGACTGTCCAGTTAAGGACCTAGCTTCACAGCCACAAAGTTCCGCGTTCAATTCTACAGTGGATCAACGAACGCCTTTACTCTATATTCGACTTCTTATCGTATTTGGTTAACTACAATGTCGTTGGCTACAAGCTTCCGAAGCACCAATTACCGGAACACTGCATTTCTGGCGGAGAGAGTGACGAATACGGGTTTGTGGAACTCAAAGTGGAACAGATACTTTTTAAAGAAAGACCCTTAATTAAAGGGTTTTTTCTTTTAAAAGCACTAATTTTTTTTCTGATTTTCTCACCGATGTTTGCATTATTTGCCAATATACATTGACGAAAGATACACGTATACGACCGACTTGTATGTATATATGCGCTCTTTTGCTTTAAATAATTTGAAGTCTTCTTGCTAAAAGGAAGCTGTTTTCTAACAAAGATACAAAGCTCCATCATTGGGATGTAGGTAACAAAATCAATTTCACATTTTGAACTTGACAAAAGTTTTGCATACTTTTATTGTTCCACTTAGAGATTGTAATGTGCGCGTTAGCTGGTTGATTTCTTTTGTATGTGCGTGCCTGTGTGTGTTTATGTATGTATTATGTATGTATGGACAACAGACTTCACAAGTTTCTGTTTCCCAGCGGGACTGAACCCAGAATCAAGACGGCATGAGATGGTAAAAACGCATTAGTGCTTCGAATAAGCTTCAGGTAAAATTCTAGGGTTGATTTCAAACTCTTAAATGCTATGCTCCAACACGGACACAGTCCAGTGACTAACACCACTAAAATTACGATTTCTACTTCAAGATCAATTTCGCGTAGTGATTGCTTGTCGATTACATCGACCCCAGGTCTTGACTGGTAATTTATTTTATATTATCAACTCTGAAAAGATGAAAGGAGAAACTGACTTCGGCAGTTTTTGAAATCAGAATGTAAAGAACTGGAAGATATGCTGCAAGGTAAATAATAAAAAAAAAAGAAATGTTTCCTTCGCGAGCCACGCCAGGCTCATAAGGGCCGGTTTTCCCGGTTTTAGTGGCGTATATAATCTTGGAAGGGACGCCGGTCCATCGCAGGATTAACTCATTTTTACCAGCTGAGTGGACTGGAGCAACGCGAAATGAAGTGTTTTTCTCAAGAACACAACGCATCGCCCGGTCCAAGAATCGAAACCACAATCTTACGATCATGAGACTAATATCCTAACCACCAAACCATGCGCTTCCACTTACGATGCAAGATATTCTGCCGAAATTCTAGCAATTCTTCCAACAACAACAACAATAATTATGTTTCTAATGCAAGCACAAGGCCAAAAATGTTGGAGGGAGAAGTTAGTCAATTACATCGACTCCAGTATGTGACTGGTACATTATTTTGTCGGCCTCAGAGGTCAAAAGACAAAATTCATCACTTTGGCGGGATTTGAACGCAGAATGTATTTTTCACAAAAGCAAAGAAAAAAAAAGAACTACCATAAAGCATAAGTACCAAGAAGTATTGGGATCGATATAATCGACCCATTGCCTCAAAAATTGCTGGATCTTTTTTAAAACGGGGGCCACATCTTTCATTAATGTTTTACGTAGTGTTTTTGGTACCGAAAGACTTTCAAACTTCGTATACTTATCTATTTTGTGTTATAGAACAGAAAAATATTTTTGTATTCGAATTTATTTCATGGAAAAAAATTGTCTTATTTCGATAATTTCAACCAATCACTGACAAGTATTCAGTTGTTTACATTTACTCCTTTGGCTGATTAAGCCATAGCTTCGTTTTATTTGCTTTTTTCATTTTAAATTTGCTTTTTTCATTTTTCTTTTTTTTTTC
Source organism: Octopus bimaculoides (assembly GCF_046866305.1). Classification (NCBI taxonomy): domain Eukaryota; kingdom Metazoa; phylum Mollusca; class Cephalopoda; order Octopoda; family Octopodidae; genus Octopus; species Octopus bimaculoides. The sequence goes on from NC_142935.1 coordinate 58,283,726, forward strand.
TTCGTTTTATTTGCTTTTTTCTTTTTAAATTTGCTGTTTTACCCTAACCCTATCACCGATAGAATTGTTTCAGAATCGTTTGTTTATGTAGTCGGCACTTAATGTATATCGGCTGAATGGACGTCAGTGATTGGTTGAAATTACAGAAATACGACAACTTTAACATGGAATAACTTAGGGATTTCTTTTTTTTTAAAGAAGACTAAGAGAAAAAGATGTTTTATATGACACATTCTACCAGTGTTCCAAGTTTCAAAGTGTTTCGTTAATGAAAAATGTGGCCCCCGTTTTAAAAAAGATCCAAATTGCTGACCTTGTGTCTAAAGTAAAAACAAAAAAAAAAACACAATTATCACAGGGCGATGCATTGGTAGAACCGTAAGAGAGTCGGACAAAATGCTTAGCGGCATTTCTTCCGGCTCTCTAACGTTTCGTGTTCAAATCCTGCTGAGATCAGCTCCGCCTCTTATCCTTTAGGGGCCGATGATATTAAGTATCAGTTTGTATCACTTTCACGAATTGTACCTAAATTAGAAACAATTATCATTATGGTTGTTGTTGTTGTTGTTGTTGTCGTTGGTGGTAGTGGTGGTAGAATCGATAAAGCGTCTAACAAAAATGCCATGTACGGGTGCAGAATTTGTTATGACTCTTTACGTTCTGATTTCAAATACTGCCGAGGTCAACTTTACTTTTTCTTTTTCTGATGTCGGGGAATTAAAGTACCAGTCTTGTACTGGGGTCAACCAACTGCTTACCCTTAAAATTGATGGCCTCATGCCTAAATTAGAAGCCTTTTTTTTGTTATTGCTGTTATTTCTGGCAATGTCAAGACGTGTAATTTTGGGTTTTGCAAATTAGAATTTACTAACTGCTTTGAAACATGGAAAATGTGTGCATACTATTGCAGAACAAAGGTATATTAATTGGGGGTTTTGGGCAGAAATAGCCCTTTAGGGCCAAATGACAGTTTATTAGAAGAATTCTGGTTTTTCTTGTTCTATCACATTTTAACATGGCGACACAAAAACAGCAATCAGGGTACACCCAGTAAAAGAAGAATAACAAATAAAAAAAAAGGGACCTTCGAGTTTTTCTAATCAAAAGGTTCTTTTTTTTTTTAACACAATATTTACACGCAATTATTTTAAGGTTTTTCTATTTCGAGTTCAACTGTTAGAAAAAAATGAATTATTTCATATATATATGTATTTATACCAGCATGTTTGACAGACTTCCTTTATAATATAGATTTTGTATTGTATGTATGGGACCTTGTGGCCATTAAAGAAGATTATTATGAATAAATTGAAAAAAAAAAACTGGTCTTTTTATGATCTAAGTCCAAATCCTGTGATGGACAACTTTTCATTCCATCCTTTTCCGATGTTGTTGTTTTGTTTCAGGTCAGCTCTGAGCGAGTAAATGTAAGATAAGTACTGTGGGCAATGTATACCCAGGATTTGATCATCTAATGCCTTAAAAAAAAAAAAATAAAAGACGATAGTGTATGATTTGAGGGGATTTTAGTTGATATTTCTAGCTGGTAAAGTCATACGTAAATGCGCCTTGGAAACGAGTCAAGTGTTGAGTGTTGATATAATTCACTATTCCTTCCTCACCCAAAACGTGTGACCTTGTGCTTCTGTAAGAAATCATCATTCATTATCATCACCACACTCATCAACATCATCCTCATCATTGTCAACGGCGGCGGCGGCGTCATCACAAGCTATAAACCTTATTAATGAACCTATTCAAGAGTAACTATCATGTTTCTAGATATTCGGTTGGAGGTGTCTTACACTATTATTATAATAATCAAGGTCGTAACGCCAACGGAAGTAAGAAGCAGGAGTGAGGAGAGGAATATTACTCAATAATATTTCAGCAACATAATTGAGAATTGCAACCTCGGAATAGTTAGACAGACCCCCATCCAGCATGAAAAAACTCAGGCGCAAATCTGAAAAAAAACAAAAAACAAAACAACTGCGCCTTAAAACACACACACAGATATATATATATATATATATATATCCTTGTCGAGCTGACCCTAACACTAACAATTCGAATAATTAAAGTGACAAAAGATTAGGAAGTGAAACGAAATGATTGCGGAATGAAATGAAATACGCTGTGAAAATATCGTGTTTACAAAGAGGGATACTTTTTAGTGAAAATGTCTGGACGTGAAAGGAATTCTTTCGGATGTAGTATAGGGACAAAAATAGAGTGGGGCAAAAAAAAAGGAAGGTTGCCAGATGGTGCAAGGACATGAAATAAACAAATAATAGTACCACGCACGCACACACACACACACATACACACCCATACACATATACACACATACATGCATACACACACACAATTATTACTCTAAGCTCTATTTCATTTTAATTATACAAATTATCCTATTTCTCAACTCGTTTGGCATATACCTGAGTCTTAGGCCTGATTGTAGCGGAAGTAGGACAACTGCTATGCTAATGACACCTTTTGAAGTAGAAACACGTGTTCACAATTCTCCTTTATCTTCGGGTAAAACAAACTGTTTCTTCCTTAATGGCATGTTAATTCCATAAAATTGTTGATTCCATGAAAATTACTGATTCCCCAAGCAGAGACGGTTGGAATTGTCGCTAGGTGTTAGTTTAGCTCCTCTCGAAGCAGAGATAATTTCAATAAGGCATATTTTTCTTGAGTGGTATTTAATATATTTTTCTTCATCTCAGTTGACCAAATTTAAGCTACTGAACACTCCGAATTATTTCTCTCTTAGCTCGCTCTCGCTCTTTCTTTCTCTCCGTCTCTCTGTCTCTTTCCGCATGTGTGTGTGTGTGTGTGTGTGTGTGTGTGTGTGAGTTGGTCTCTGTGTGTGTGTGTGTGTGTGTGTGTGTGTGAGTGTGAGTTTGTGCTAGTGTGTGTGAGAGAATGAGTGAGTGTGAGTTTGTGTGTGCGTGCGTGCGTGTGCGCGCGCGCTTAAGGCATCAAGTTGGCAGAGCCATTTGAGCGTTGAGATGGATTACATTACAATAGTCGTTCTGGCTCTTCGCACGCCGAATTCAAATCCTGCCAAGGTCACCCTTAACTTTCATCCTTTCGCTATCGATAAAGTGCCAGCGCCATAGTGAGATCAGTTATTCTCTTTCTCTAATTGTTTCTTTCTCTGTTTGTTTCTTTATTTGCTTCTGGTAGAAATCGACTGTGGTCAGGTCCAGCTCCGTCACGTCTAAAAAGCTACGGGCGTGCTGTATAAACCGACCGCACCCTTGCGATTCCATCAAAGAGTTAAAAGCCCATGACGTGACACGGCATATACATCTTTTTGTTGGCATTCTATCGCTTACGACATCGAGGGTTCCAGTTGGTCCGATCAATGGAACAACTTGCTCGTGAAATTAACATGCAAGTGGCTGAGCACTCCACAGACACGTGTACCCTTAACGTAGTTCTCGGGGATATTCAGCGTGACACAGTGTGACAAGGCTGACCCTTTGAATTACAGGCAGAACAGAAACAGGAAGTAAGAATGAGAAAAAGTTGTGGTGAAAGAGTAGAGCAGGGTTCGCCACCATCCCCTGCCGGAGCCTCGTGGAGCTTTTAGGTGTTTTCGCTCAATAAACACTCACAACGCCCGGTCTGGGAATCGAAACCGTGATCTTATGACCTCGAGTCCGCTGCCCTAACCACTGGGCCATTGCGCCTCCAAACGGCATATACATATAAGCTTAGAAATAGTAGCCAAATCTACTTTAAATCACAGCCTTCTGTATTAGAGAAATGACGCATTGATAACGTAATTTCTGATATTCCAAAAAAAAAAAAATGCCAATCAGTCGGAGCTGTAACGTAATACGAACACAGGTCTGCTTGATCAGGGCCGACCCGGGGTTAAAAAAACAACAAAATCGCTTAGAGCCTGACATACTACCCCGTCCACACTCTCTATATGAAGTCAGTTGTTTACTTTTACTGTTTCTAAGAATAAAAGCAATGTGAATCACCACCACCACCACCACCACCACCGACCCGAGGGTAAATTCGTGATGGTGGGGGTGATAGTGGTGTTAAGTCGACATGTGGAGGCTACCGGAATTAAGAAATCAACATGAGGTATATATGGTGGAGATTTGTGAAAAGGAGGAGGAGGAGGAGGAGGAAAGACCTAACAGGACAGAATGGAGGGCAGGATTTTGTTAAAATGTTTGGTAAACGCATTAAGTATTTTAGAAAAATAAGCATGGCTGCGTGATTCAGAAATTCGTTTCATAAACACGCGGTTCCGTGTTCATTCCCACTGCGAGGCACATTGGGCACGTGTCTCCTACTATAGCGCCAAGCCAAAAAGTTGACCAATATCTTGAATATCTTGCCAGCAATTTGTCAAAAGGAAACTATACAAAAGCGCTTCATGTATATATATATATATATATATATATATATATATATATATATATATATATATATATATATATATATATATATATATATATATATATATATATATATATATATATATATATATATATATATATATATATATATATATATATTCTTTTATTCTTTTCGTTCTTTCAGTCATTTGATTGCGGCCGTGCTGTAGCACAACCTTTAGTCGAACAAATCGACCCCAGGGCATATTCTTTTTAAGAATAATGCTTATTCTATCGGCCTCTTTTGCCGAACCGCTATGTTACGGGGACGTAAACAAAACAACATCGGTTGTCAAGCGATGATGGGGACAAATACAGATATGTAAATACATACATACATACATATATATATATATATATATATATATATATATATATATATCTGTGTGTGTGTGTGTATACAACGGGCTTCTTACAGTTTCCGTCTACCAAATCCGCATGGCTTTGGTCGGCCCGAGGCTAAAGTAGTAGGTGTAGTAGGTGCCGTGCGGTGTGACTGAACCCGGAAACATGTGGTTGGGAAGTAAGCTTCTTACCACACAGTCACGCCCGGAATCTGCAGCCCTTTACTTTGCTGCACTAGTAACTCCAAGCTTAGTCAGACCTTTGGAGAGTGAACGCCCAACAAAACCCTGGCTAGGTACTTCTATTGTCCGGCTACATGCCTTCTAGCCCTGTTTTCTACAAAGTTTTACTGGTTCCAGGTATTTGGCAGGTATATATTTCTCTCAAGAACCTTCCTTGGGTGTTCAGTTAGTTCCCTTCAGTTAGGTCGCCTGTTTGGTGAAATTTGAGAAGATCGCTAAGTCTGAGCGGAAGGACGTTGTGCTCTAGGAACTTTAAGTGTACCTGATCATGTTATCAGCTGTAACAGACATTGGTCAAGGCTCTGTGGCAGCTGCTGAGAAAATACTGAAGGAGCACTCTTTCAGTACACGAGGGACAGGAGGGTTTCGCTCTTATCCCATGTGAAAAGGTTTATCGGACTTGATAAATTGCCGAAGACAACCTGGATCAGAAATTTGATGCGCTCAATGTCAGTATGACACAGATCTATCCAAATGATGTTCTGTTGCTGTATGTTGGCCTACCTTGTCCAGACTCCTTCCTGGCTGATTTCCATCATACTGCTAGCCTGAGCTTCTTCTACGCCTTCACGGACTTCTTCTTGGAGATGTGGCTCTTTTCCTTTGCTGCTTCCAATCTGGTAGACTAAAAAGTCACCTAAGCTTGCTGGAGCTCTATCACCACCAGCACCAAACAACAACTCTCCGATTCACTCATTTCTCTGCTGACTGCAACTCCCTGGCAGCACTCTCCTTTCTACCTCTGCAAACTCCAATGCCAGCTTCTGCTACTTTGGTGCTCCTGGAACCTGTGTACTTCATAGCTTTCCTTGTTCCTAACACTACGAGCCTTTCACAGTGGCTGCAGAAAGGTGTTGGTCGATCCGTACAAAGCGACATTGCTTAGGTTCCGTGGTAAGCGAAGTCACCTCCTCATAAAACTGCTGATCTACTTCGAGGTTTCTATAGTTGGCACATATACATATAATTTGCGCGTGTGTATACACAGATATATGTAAATATATATATGCATATATATATATATATATATATATATATATATATATATATATATACACACACACACAAAAATATATAGAGAAAGGAGAGTGACTTTTATGTGTTTGTATATATACACGTGTGAGTGTAAGAGTGTTGTGTGTGTGCGTGTGTGTGTATGCATATGTGTGTGTGCATGATATATACTAACACATAAATGACAGGCAGGCAGACAGACAAACAGACAGATAAAACGGACAGACATGTGTGTTTGTCTACATACTAACACATGAAATAAAAACTGGAACTGCAAACGTTCTGGTAGTCATTACAAAACTACTTTCTAGTTCATGTATGCATATACGTGTGCGTGTCAATGTGTGTGTGCGTATGCGTGCACATGCACACACACATACCTATATTTGAACTGGAAAGGATATATGTATACGTTTCTGTATATTCACAGGCACATATACATACATACATACATACATACATACATACATACACACAGACACATTCACTCCTCTCCTTTGTGTATGTATGTTTGTTTGTCTACTGACTTAAAACAGAAACAAGAGATGATGAAATAAGCATCAGATCTAACGGCGACCACCAACTTGGTGTGTTTTTGTATCAAAAGCCTCCATTCTACGACAACCGTGTCCACTTATCCCTATTTAGCTTCCATTTCTGAAGCACATGATAGATTTATTTCCTTTCAGCTCTCCGCCAAAGTTTACGTACACAACACAACCACAACGCTTTCCACTACCCCACTATTTTAGTAAATTATACGTAACGCAATCCCTCTTCCTCTCTCTCTCTCTCTCTCACACTCTTTCTCTCTGTCAATATATATATATATATATATATGATGTGGCACAGATAGACAACAAAGAATCATGCGGAAAAACACACACATTGGAAGCTGACATACCCCGTCCTTCGTCTGTTATCAGCCAAATATCATCACAATTTCGACACCTATATACATATATGAGTGTGTTAGTGTGTGTGTGTGTGTGTGCGTGCGAATGTGCATATGTATGTACACACATACATATATATATACATATATATATATATATATATATATATATATATATATATATATATATATATATATATATGTGTGTGTGTGTGTATGTACATATATATATACACATTCACACACACACACTAATATATATATATATATATATATATGAGTGAGTGGACAAACAAAAGAAAGCGACATTGAACACATTTGGTAGGTGTACACATGTTAACATTTAATAATTTGATTTGGTTCCATGTTTAGGTGACCAAAGTATGGGGAGCTAGGTTCGGGTAACAATCCTACGAAAGTTTAAAAAGCACCATCCGAACATGGCCGATGTCAGCGCCGTCTGACTGGCTCCCGTGCCCGCGGCACGTAAAAAACACCATCCGAACGTGGTCGATGCCAGCCCCCTTGCCCCGTCTGGCTCCTGTACCAGTGGCACGTAAAAAGCACCCACCACACTCTCGGAGTGGTTGGTGTTAGGAAGGGCATCCAGCTGTAGAAACACTGCCAGATCAGATTGGGGCCTGGTGCTGCCTCCTGGCTTACCAGATCCCAGTCAAACCGTCCAACCCGTGCCGGCATGGTGAACGGACGTTAAACGATGTTGATGATACAGTCATATATATATATATATATATATATATATATATATATATATATATATATGGTTGAAATTTACAGAAAAACAAAAGACGAAGATAGGTGTATGAATAATAAGCAGGTGTATTAGTTTGACGCTCGGGAAAATGAGAAAGTCTTTCACGCTTCGAGCCTACGCTCTTTAACAGAAAGGAATAAGAGAAAATAAACAGAGAAAGAATAAAAAAAAAAACTGTGGATTTAACGATAAAGCATATATGTGTGAGTGTATATATATATATATATATATATATATATATATATATATATATATATATATATATATATATATATATATATATATACATACACTCCATCCGCATGAAAAACAGTAGTCAAGATAGCGTTAAAATATTTAATGCAAGGAACATTAAATAATTATGTGGTGAGGAGAAAAAACAATATGTCGGTGGCTAATATTTTTGTAATCATTTCGGTAAGCACTGGAGATAAATCTCTAGTTGTTTCGGTCTTTTTGTAACCTCATCAGCGAAGCACTGATTTTGCCATAACTGCTGAAGTAGTGTTAAGAAAAATCACAAACTACGCTAGCTAGGAACACAGAAATGTTGAGAGAGTAAACAACTCAAAGACGCTACCAGCATGAAAAACAAACGTTAAGCTAGTGTTAACATATTTAATGCATATTTGAACATTAAAAAGGCTAACTAGAAATAATTATGCGGTAAGGAAAAAGCATTAGAAAACATTAACCACATTGATGCCAGCAGACTGTAGGATCTGCTGCTTTTGAATAATTAAAAAAAACAATATGTATTTTTGTTATGGCTAAGTTGGAGGAGGAAAGACGGTACCCAATGAACTTGAAGTATCTCCAAGACTGCCGTAGTAGAAAGGGAAGAAGAAACCATAATTCATGCGTTAATTTGTTTGTGTGTGTGTGTGTGTGCGTGCGTGTGGGAGTGTTTGGATACATAGACAGGCAGACAGACAGACAGACAGACAGACAGATAGATAGATAGATAGATAGATATGCAAGTTCGTATGTTGTTATCATTATTATTATTATTATTATTATTATTATTATTATTATTATTATTAATATTTCGCACGCTGGACGAAATGCTTAGCAGTATTTCGCCCGTCCCTACGTTCTGAGCTCGAATTACGCCGAGGTCGACTTTGCCTTTCATCCTTTCGGGGTCGATAAATTAAGTACCAGTTGCGTACTGGGTCGACGTAATCGACTAGTCCCCTCCTACCAAATTTCAGGCCTTGTGCCTTCAGTAGAAAGGACCACTATTATTATTATCATCTTCTTTCAATTTTGTTTCCATTTCTTACAGAGTGTCTTCCCAACACCCAGGGCAAAGAAACTCACTGTATACATTGGAAGGTCATCAAAATAAAAACACCAGATTGTTTGTTTACAAAGTCATGTGATAAAAAAAAAAACACAAAGGGAAGAAAGGCAGAGGAAAAGAGGGAAAAAAAGGTGAAAAGAAAGAAAACAAAGAAAATAAGGGGGAAGGGAAGAAAATACTCTTCTGAATATCATCATTATTATTATTATTATTATTATTATTATTATTATTATTATTATTATTATTATTATTATTATTATTATTAAGGCGGCGAGCTGGCAGAATCGTTAGCACGCTGGATGAAATGCTTAGCAGGATTTCACCCGTTGCTATGTTCTCAGTTCAAATTACGCCGAGGTAGACTTTGCCTTTCATCCTTTCGGGGTCAATGAATTAAGTACCAGTGAAACACTGGGGTCGATATGATCGACTAGTCCCTCCCGCTAAATTTTAGGCCTTGTGCCCATAGTAGAAAGGATTATCATCATTATTACTATTATCATTATTATTATGAAGGCGGCGAACTGGCAGAATTGTTAGCACGCCAGCCGAAATGCTTGATGGCATTTCATCTGCCGTTACGTTCTGTGTTCAAATTCCGCTGAAAACGACTTTCCCGTTCATCCTTTCGGAGTCGATAAAATTAGTACCAGTTACGCACTGGGGTCGATGTAATCGACTTAATTCCTTCCCCCTAATTTCAGGCCTTGTGCTCCCAGCAGGAAGGATTACTATTATTATTATTGCTTTTATTATAATTTATTGTTCCTGATCATTGAACTGTAGTCATTGTGGGGCACCGTCTTGAGAAGTTTTATTTAGCCATACCGACTCTAGTACATACTTGAGTTTGCTTTCAGTTTTATCGATCCGCTATATACGACTAAGTTAGTAAACATAAAGGGCTACAATACAGACATAAACCCAGATACAGATACACACACACACACACACATATATATATAAACTACACACTTACACATATGTCTGTATATACGTATATACATCGGTTGCGACAGCCAGTGCTCTAATTTATTTGATCGACGGAATAGCCCGTTCGTGAAATTAAGGTGCAAGTAGCTGAGTACTCCACAGACACGCGTACTCATAACGTTAGTTCTTTCCACGAGATTCAGCATGACACAGAAAGTGACAAGGCTGGCCCATTGAATTAAAGATACTACTCTTTTTTGCCAGCTCAGTGTACTGGAGGAAGATGAAATAAAATGTCTTGTTCAAGAATACCATGCGCTCTGGGATCGTGAGCCGAATACACTATCAAGTTACATGTTTACATATGCATACAGACACAGACACAGACACACACACACACACACATATATATATATATATATATATATATATATATATATATTGGCGGACGACTAGCATCACGCTTGAAACTCGAGAGTACTAACTCTCAATAAATTGGTTGAGTGCCCTTCTTTCGTTTGTTCACTCTCTCGTATATATATATATATATATATATATATATATATATATATATATATATATATACATACATATATGTATGCACATGTACGCGCGCATAGATTATATATATGAGTTTGTGTATATCTATGCATATAAGTTAATTTACACTAAAACTTGTTAATCTTACTACCACTAAATCCTCACAGCCTAAACCCTTCAATGCACTTGACTCCAATATTTTCACTCATATATATGCACTTAACATTTAATTTCAGTTCTAATTTTCTCCATACAAGCATTAATTAATGCATATTTTTTTTATATACTTTGCTTTATATATATACCTTTATCTTTATATGCGTATAAGTTTGTGTTATATAATATTTCTGAATGTTTATGTATATTTTCATGTACCATTTCTATAACATATATATAACATTCAAGCATAACCCTTAGTACATTCACATTTGTTTAGGAAATATTCGGAAGATTTGCAATTCAATACTCAAATTTGTTACCCTACTTCTCTCTAACAGGGGCTTTTTCTGCATGTATGCACATATTTGCTTTTGCATACAAACATGAGCGATTACACATGTTTATCTCCCTTTTTTACCTCTCTTTTTTTTTTACTTGCTCTCTACTTTCCAAAACAATTCACTCATCTTAGTTATGTTCCATTTTGTACCCGTTCTCCAGAACCAATATACATGCCTTCGTTTTGTAATGGTTAACCAACGTCTAATATGCATTCGGCTTACGTTAGACTTTGTATTTCCTTAATTTTTAAGACCATATAATTGTATTAGCATAGACTCATTGAATCTTTCATCTATTTTTTTTTTTTTACTCGTTTCAGTCATTGGACAGCGGCCATCCTGGGGCACTACCTTGAGGGGTTTTAGTCGACCAATTTGACCCCAGTAAGTTTTTTTGGATCGTTTTTTGTTTGCCAGCCACTTTTCAATTTCCTCAATTTTTGCTCCAACTGATTTCATATTTGGTGTAATGATGTAATTTTGTATGGTAATCTTGACATGAAATTCATTTTCGCCGTAAATCAATAAATAAAAAGTTAATAGATTTTAAAGTTTGCAAATTTTGGGTAATTTTAACCAATCGAAAGCCACAGACAATATAGGCGCCTGTTTCCATAGTAACAAACCAAGCTGTTACCAAGCTGCTTCCCCACGTGGTCACTTTTCGTTTATTAAATGCTTAAAACGCAAGGTGGTCGTGAGATGTACGAAATATAATAGCAAAATAGGCCTTAAATCACGCACCAAATTTCTTTTTTTTGCATAATCCTATGAATTCTCGTGCATAGAATACAAATTCGCAAAAAAGTTTTGAGAGGTTATATAGCGTGCATAAAGCAGAATTCCGCCAATTATCAAGCCTCAGTAACATTTTTTCTTTTAATTTCTGGAAAAAGTAAATTATCTCCTGAGATTCAACGTAGAAAATTACATCAATATACCAAATTTAAAAATTTTCACTAAACTTGAAAATATCCACAAGTGCAGCCAAACAGAAAAAGTCCATTATATTTATTATCTTTTTTCAAGACTTGTAGTTATTTTATCGTACCTTTTTACCGAACCGCCAAAGATAAACCAACAAGTTGTCAAGCGGTGGGGGAACACACACACATACACACAAACATATATATAATCGTACGTGCATGCACACGTGACAGGCTTCCCGTTTCTGTCTACCAATTTCTCTCACAAGGCATTGGTTGGCCCGGACCTATATTAAAATACATTTGCCCATGCTCCCGTACATATAGGTGCAAAGCGAGCTTCTTAAGCACTTAGCTAGGCTTGCACCTATATTAATATTTGCTCTTCAATTCTATTTTGTTCTCCCTTTACCCTAAGATAAGCAAAATTAATTTAATAATATTCATTTGACATCTAAAGATATTTCTCTTTCTCTTACAGTTTAATGAATACTTATTATATACGGTCAGTGGTTCTATCTTTCTCTACACCAAAGCTAATTAAATAACATTCCTTCCACTCAAAGCACCTTCAGCTCTTCCAATATATTTTCTTAGACTATATTTTACTTCCTTGGTTTAATATAATTATTTAAACTAATTCTACTTTTTTTTTTACAAGGTATAACATTGTATGCTTAACTACGATAAAAATATTCTCTTAATACCTAAAGTTTCTTTTCTTATTTTTGGTTTCCATTCGTTATAGTTGCTTTGTTTTCCTAATCCTTTCCCCCCACTTCTAACTAGACCTAACAAATTTAATAATATTATTATATTATCCATAACTTGAAAAATTTTTCATCACCTTATCTAAATATTATAATCCACACAGTTTTGCCCCTAACCATCGCATACTTTAAACGAATTGGTTTTTAACGTTAAGCTCTAGGAAGTTATTCACACACGCTATTTTAGATACATTTAATCGATTTAAATATTAATACAAATTTCCTCTAACCTAATAACTAAAATTTTTCTATCTATCTTCAATTTTATAATCCTTCTATTTGTCTTCAATTTTTATCCTAAGAGGTTAAAACTAAATGCGACGGTTATAGAATTCAAGCTAAAAAGAAAGGGTAACGGCTTTATTTTCAACTTTTCCTCCACATCATTTCCAAACTTCCAATTCCCACTATTTTCAGGTCTATTTTTTTCTTTCTTTTTTAAACTTTTTTTTTTTCTTGCGGGGTTGAAATAAGTATCAACCACTACTCAAAATAACTTTCATTTTTATGAAGATTTCAAATAATTACCGAAACAAATCTGAAAGCATTTTTATAAATAAATATCAGATACTCTACTTCCAAACATAAACAGTTCTTTATTTAGCTTATTAAAACTTTTGTTATTACGAACTAGCACATGTGCGCACGTGTATGTGTAGACGCACAATGTCCAAACAGTTAAGAAGTTCACTTAGCAATCACGATGTCCCGTGTTCGAACCTAAAACAACATGATTGCGGAGCGAACTTCTTAACCACAGAACCAAGACTGCCAGAATTATCAGCCAAATTACATACTACTATCTTAAAATAACAAACTGAAAATATATATATAGTTAGGGATGCAATTAGATATGAAAATGGCAAGAATGTCACAGTTGGGACTTGTTGGATCAGAGGTGTTCTCAGTCAAAGTTGGTTAATTGGATTCTCTTGTCGCTCAGCAAGACACAGCTACACAAATGTTCTTAGGTCAATATTTCGTCGTGTCGTCTGGACTTTTGGACAAAGTGTAACGGTGCTTGGTATTTTGGTTTCGCTGAACAACCTGCGGTGAGCACGGTTTGTGCAGAACCAGTTCCGCTCTCTCGTCCTTCGAACTTCTATTGCTGCGGCGCAACAAGTGCCTCAAGCCCAGTACAGTAATCCCTCGTCGTATCGCGCACTCAGTACATCGTGGTTCACTTATCGCGCACTCAGTACACCGCGGAGTTTTCAGGCTAATATACTGTTTTACTGTTTTACTTGTTTCAGTCTTTTTTTTACTGTGACCATACTGGAGCACCGCCTTTTAGTCGAGCAAATCGACCCCAGGACTTATTCTTTAGAAGCCTAGTACTTATTCTATCGGTCTCTTTTGCCGAACCGCTAAGTTACGGGGACAGAAACACGCCAGCATCGGTTGTCAAGCGATGTTGGGGGGACAAACACAGACACACAAACACATACATATATATATATATATATACATGTATACGACGGGCTTCTTTCAGTTTCCGTCTACCAAATCCACTCACAAGGCTTTGGTCGGCCCGAGGCTATAGTAGAAGACATTTACCCAAGATGCCACGCAGTGGGACTGAACCCGGGACCATGTGGTTGGTAAGCAAGCTACTTACCACACAGCCACTCCTCCGCCTACGTAAATTTATATCGCAGCTTTCTGCGGTCGATAAGCATTTATATTTTTTTAGATTTTAATTATATCTGTAGGAGGTTTTGGAACGTAACACCTGCGATAGTCGAGGGATTACTGTATTTGTATGAAGTTACTATCTCTTACACGGACAGTTAAAAAAGTTGAAGAGCCTCATTTCTCCTGGGTCCGTTGGGGTGTTTGCAAGTGACCTTCTCTCTGAGACAGTTCCGTGACATGTTAATTAAATCATAATTGGAGCCTTGACAGTAAACCTAGGAACAATAGAAGCTCATCAAAATCTTGTAACGACCAAACCAGAGCTCCGTTACTGGATGCGGTTTAAACAACGCACAAACACTAAGATATTAGTATAGATGTATATATGAAAATTCCTGAAATTGGCATTAGTTCTTAACGAAGTGTAAATTGATAACCAACGAAGGAGGGTCTTTATTTCTTAGCGAAGTATTTATGTGTGCGTGTATGTATGAGAGTAATTATATAGAAGTACGAATACATGTGTTTAAATATATGAGTGTATGAAAGTTTACAAACATGAGATATGTGTGTATGTTACCTTCCAGTAAACATTAGTGCATGTGTGTGTGTGTGTGTGTGTGTGTGTGTCTGTCTGTCTGTCTTGTTTGTGTGTGTGTTTAGTAAACATCTGTGAATATATCAGTGGAGGTACACATGTTTATGCATGTGAATGTGTGTATATCTCCATGCATATGATAACTATGTTTATCTCTGTCTAGCACACATGTATATATGCATATATGTATGTATGTATGTATGTATGTATGTATGTATGTATGTAGGTAGTTATGCACATATGTATGTCTGCATGTGTGTGCATATATATATATATATATATATATATATATATATATATGTGTGTGTGTGTGTGTGTGTGTGTGTGTGTATACCAACATGGGTACACGTGAGTGTGCAAGTGTGTGAATAGGTGTTTGTCTAAATAAGAGTGTATATTTTCAGCCATACCATGTTTGTGCGTCTCCTTCTGGTGTATCTCGTATTAGCTATGTATGTATGTATGTATGTGCATTGTGCATGTGTGAGCGTGTATGCGTGTCTTTCCACACATGTGATACATGTGCATTTCTCTCCAGTAATTATTTCCCTATATAAGCGAGAGTGAATATATGTTTGTCTACGTGAGTGTATATAAATATACGGTTCAAAAATATACAAAAAACGGAGACAGGTGAAAGAACAGCAAACAGTGTGTATTAGTTTAATGCTCAGGAAAAATGGAAGATGTCTTAACGTTTCGAGCCTACGCCCTTTTGCAGAAAGAGGAGAGAAAACAGTTTTGTGTGTGTATGTGTGTGTGCGTGCGCGCGCGTGTTGAGATACACGCTATATGTGTACGTGTTTCTATATGTAACTGTTTTTCTCTCTAATGGATATTTGTGTATATATCAGTGGTGTGAATACATGTATGCTTGTAGCTGATGTGGTGTATACTTGTATGCATGCGATGTGTGTGTATGTGTGCCTGTCTACAAGTAAGCATTTGCATATAAAGGAGTAAGAATCTATATACGAATGAATGTATATTTTCATACATGTCGTATACGCATTTATATGTGTATGTGTGTGAGAGAGAGAGTGTGTGTGTGTGTAGGATCTGCGTGTGTGCCTATGTGTGTACACACTGTGTAGAGATTGGCGCTAGGAAGGGCATCAACCCGTAGAAATTATGCCGAATCAGACATGGAGCTTGACGGAAAAATTTGCGACTCGCTGAATCCTGTCAAACCGTCCAACTCAAACCAGTATGGAAAAAGGACGTTATATATATATATATATATATATATATATATATATACAGAGAGACACAGACAGACAGACAGACAGACAGACAGACAAAGATAGAGAGAGACGCAGGTGTGACACTGTGTTAAGAAGCTTGCTTCCCGACCACATGGTTCCGGGTTCAGTCCCACTGTGTCACACTTTGGGCAACTGTCTTCTACTATAGCCACGGCCCGACCAAAGCCTTGAGTGGATTTGGTAGACGGAAACTGAAAGAAGCCCATCGTATGTATGTATGTATGTGTGTGTGTGTGTGTGTGTGTGTGTTACCTCTGTGTTTGTCACCCGCCATCGCTTGACAGCCGAAACAGGTGAGTTTATGTCCCCGTAAACTAGCAGTTCGGCAAAAGACACCGATAGAATAAGTACTAGGTTTACAAAGAATAAGTCCTGAGGTCGATTTCTCCGACTAAAACCCTTCAAATCGGTGCTCCAGCGTGGCTGCAGTCAAATGACTGACACAAGTAAAATAATAAAAG
>NC_142935.1:58307866-58310366 GCF_046866305.1 Octopus bimaculoides
ATATATATATATATATATACACATTAATGTACATACATTTAACTGACTTAGAGGTAGGGAGATGTGACTCCCTCAAAACTACCACCACAACTACTACAAACAACATCGAACCACTATCATCACAACCGATACTGTTACCCGAACAACCCCAACCTACCTCAATATCATCACCACCACCACCACCGCCGCTACCACAACCACTCCACATCAACGTTTATTTTATCGCCACCACTCTGCTGCAACCGTTACTGCAACACCACGGCACCACTGCACTACCCACCGTGGCACACAGTCCGATGCAGCACCCTTCACTTACTTCCTGGCTGACAGAAGCAATATTTCATTACTATTTATAGTAGTAATACTATTCACAAACCTCCAGCAACACCAGTCCACACAAACCCCACCACCACCACCACCACCACCACCACCACAGGTCCCTCACACCCACCGTCACCCCACAACCACCACCTCCAACCTGTAGCCACAGCAGCAGCACCACCACCTCCACCACCGCCACCATTACAGGCTTCAACTGCACAATCGTGTTTGTTTTGAAGGAAATGGGGATGGAATTTATCAACGGAATAATAATTTATGAAGTAGACGGTGGGGGACATTAGAGAGGAGCATGCGAGTATCTTGTATTTATGGCTTCCTGAAGGGATCATATACTTGTACATAGTTGTTTTCATCGTCGTCGTCGTCGTCGTTGTTGTTGTTGCTGTTGTTAAGAGCTAGGTGATCCCTAATAGTGGAAACCGATGGTCAAGGGCATTCCGTCTGTGGACACTCTGCATTTTTTTTTAGCAAGCACAGTGTACCCAGGGACAGCATTATCCAGCGTATCTTTTACCTTTTACTTGTGTCAGTCATTAGACTGCGGTCATGCTGGGGCACAGCATTGAAGGATTTTGGTCGAACGAATCGACCCCAGCACTTATTCAATCAGTCTCTTTTTGCCGGTGTTGTTGCGTTTACGGGAACAGCAGCGGGGACAAACAAACACAAAGATACGTGTGGGGGTATATATATATATATATATATATATATATATATATATATATATATATATATATATATAGATAGATAGATAGATAGATAGAGGGAGAGGGAGAGAGAGAGACAGAGGGGGGGGGGGAATGGCGGCGAGCTGGCAGAATCGTTAGCACGCTGAGCGAAATGCTTAGCTGTATTTCGTCTGCCGTTACGTTCTGAGTTCAAATTCCACCGAGATCGACTTTGTTTTTCATCCTTTCGGGGTCGATTAAATAACTACTAATTACGCACTGGGGTCGATGTAATCGACTTAATCCTTTTGTCTATCCTTGTTTGCCCCCTCTATGTTTAGCCCCTGTGGGCAATAAAAAAATATATGTGCATAGAGAGAGAAAGAGAGTAAATGTTTCAAATAAAAAGATAAAGTCTTGGCTTTTAATGCACAAAAAATATATACATGCAACAAGGAATTTTGTCAGTGAACAGGTCACAGTTTCAAAGCGACGAAAATATTTTGACAAATTAAATTTAAAATGTTGAAGCGAATCTAACGGTTTTTGCGTGTTTTTAAATGGCTTATAAACACCTTCCATGCTGCAATTGTTTTTGTTTCAGTACACGATCTCAGATCAAGTCACTTGTTATGCAAGTACATCTCCGAAATATATATACATGTATACATGGAAAAAGAGAAGGCAGACTTGAAATTTATTGATGATTAACAATCAAGTATAAATATATCTTTTATCTCTTATAGTTTCAGCTTAGAGCTGCGGCCATGCAAACTTACTCAAAGTACATAGATTCAAGTGTAAGTTCAAATCATTTGAGCGCTGCTAAGTGTTTTCAATATTGAAATTTTCTCGACCTCATCTGTTGGCCACACATACACATACACACACACGACGGGATAACAACTCTACCTAGAAAAACAGCGAAGTATCTATGACAATTCAAAACTCACAAGATTCAGAAGAGGAAGGCCTTCTTTGAGAAGACAGTTCAGAGTCGAACAGTGAAGAAAAATCTATTGGGTCTATTATCCAAAGGAAGCCAAGGCCTTAAGTAGATATGTGTGTTATATCTTGCATAGAAATGTGATATAACAGCTTTCACTATCTTTTTAATTCAGTAGATATTTTGTAGCTATTTCCAAGCTCTTATTTAGCAATAAAACATAACCTTCGAAAGGCGGGTTATAACGATTACATGTCCAGTATTTTTTTTTAATCTCGTACTTATTCTGTTAGAGTTTTAAGTCGAACTGCTATGTTACAGGGATGTAAACAAACCAGCACCGGCTGTCAAGCAGTGTAGAGCCCAAATACAAAGTCACCCCCACCCCGTATATATATATATATATATATATATATATACACACACAAACATACACGACATGCTTCCACAGTTTCCATCTACCAAATCCACATACAAGGTATTGACCATTCCGAGGATATAGTAGAAGAAACTTGCCCAAGGCGCCATGTCGTGTGAATGAGCC
>NC_142935.1:58315366-58325366 GCF_046866305.1 Octopus bimaculoides
AGTTACATAATACTACGAATTCGGTAAAGCAGCCAAAGTATTTTATTCCAACCAATGAGGAGAGAAAAGAACCACTTTCGTATATTTTGCAACAATGCACTTTCTGACAGCAGCTGCACATCTGTGTTTCTTGCGTCAGTGCCGTGTGTTCACTTGAAAAATAATCTCTTGGTTTACATATGTCAACAGGTACGTGTGTGCATGTATGTATATGCGCGCGCGCGCGTGGAGGGGGGGTGTATAGCGGTTTGCCGTTTAACTGCAATGCGCGTGCGTTCATGCACACACTTTTGTATAATGGGCGTGTGGTTAAGGAGCATGGCTGTGTGGTTAAGGAGCTCGCTTTGCAATCCTGTGGCCTCAGGTTCAGTCGCACTGCGCGGCACCTTGGGCAGATGCCTTCCATTGTAGCCCCGGGTCGACCTATGCTTTGTCAGTGAATTTGATACGCAGAAATTGTGTGAAAGCCTGTCGTGAATGCATTTATATATGGCGGGGGCGTGTGAGTGTGTGTGTGTGTGTGTGTGTGTGATCATCATCGTCATTGTCATCGTCATCATCATCATCGTCGTCGTCATCAACGTCATTTTCGTAATTATCATCTTGACAACCGGTGTTGGTTTGTTTATGTTCCCTGTATCTTAACGGTTCGGCAAATGAGACCCGATAGAATAAGTATACTTTTATTTGTTTCAGTCATTTGACTGCGACCATATTGGAGCACCGCCTTTAGACGAACAAACCGACCCCAGGAATTATTCTTTGTAATCCTTGTACTTATTCTATCGGTCTCTTTTACCGAACCGCTAAGTAATAGAATTTCAGAAGAAAAAAAGAAAAAAAAATAAGTGCTGGGATAGATGTATTCGACCACATCCGTCAAGGTGGGGGCACCAGCATGACCGCAATCCGATGATCGAAATGAGTAAAAGTTACACACACACACACACACAAACATGAACACACAAACAAATGAATATGCAGAGTACATACATACATACATCCAAACGTACACACACGCATACACACACACACACACATACACATATATATATATATGCATACATACAAAGATACACATACATACATACATACATACACACACACACACACACACACACACACACATGCGCACAAACAAACAAACAGCTCTGATAACGGACAGAGTCAATGATTATTGAGAAGGTTGCAAGAAGCAACGAAAGTTTTAGAAAAAACGAGTGGAAATCGAACCGGTGAGTGTGTTAAATAAGGCACTAAAAGAGAATGACTCTCCCCAGACACAATTTTGTGTGTGTGTGAATGTATGTGTGTGTGTGCGCGTGTGTGTGTGCGTGTGTGTGTGTGTGCGTGTGTGTGTGTGTGCATGGCTTAGTGGTTAAGGTGTTCGGCTCACGATCGTAACGTCGTGAGTTCAATTTCCGGCGATACGTTGTGTCCTTGAGCAAGATACTTTATTTTGCGTTGTTCCAATCCACTGGGCTGGCAAAAATGAGTAGTACCCTGTATTTGAAAGGGCCAGGTACAACTTCTGTGTTACGCTGAATCCTCCCCCCCCCCCCCTCGAGAACTACGTTAAGGGGTACACGTGTCTAAGGAGTTCTCAGCCACTTACACGTTAATTTCGCGAACAAGCTGTTCCGTTGATAGGATCAACTGGAACCTCCATCGTCGTAACCAACGGAATCCCAGAGTTATGTATATACAGGCAAAATCTAACCGACTTATGTTCCAATCTTTAGATTTTCTCTGGGTATACTGGGTGGTTGATCATTCTTTTTCATATATGTAATCTTTTCAGTGAAAACATTATGTTGTAAAACATCATCATAATACTTACTTTACAAGCATCATAAGATAATGGAATACGGGATGGTTTCCGTGTTGAAGCTCCTAGGAGCTTGTTCGAAGGTCCTTTTCCACAAGTACAATTAATTTGTCATGTGTGGTACAACACTTCGACAGTTGTAGCTAATAGTAACAGACAGGGTCAAATTTTGCAGGAAACTCCCTCCAGTGTGCGTCAAACCTGTTCTTGAAGGCATTGACTGATGGAGCTGATGTTACCGTCAACCACACTGTTTGGCAGACTGTTCCAGGTGGTGGTCACACGCTGTACGAAAAAGCAGCTTCTAATGTTGAGCCTGCAGTGTGGTCTTTCCAATTTCAGGCTGTGTCCTCTCGCATTTCTGTCTTGGAAGTAATTGAATTGGGGGCGGTTGGTCAGGTACAGGCCGTGTGTATACTTATACATGTTGATCATATCCCACCGAGACGGCGATATTCGAGACTAAGCAGGTTTAGTGCAGCCAAACGCTCTGGGTATGGCTTTTTTTTTATCAAGGATGCAATGAGTTTGGTGGCTTCAATGGAGACGTGGCTGGAGATAGGAAGAGATATATTTTCAACAAGGCTAATAACAAATTTTCTGGGTGGTTGGATAATTTATTAATGTAATGCAGTGACATGTTTGGTTTTCTGGCACGTGAAAATGGTGAGTTGTTTAGGTTGAGAGTAACATCAACATAGTGGACTATCTTCAGGTTAGATTGAACTAATCTCTAAGTTAAATTCCTTGAGAGGATTGTGGATTTCTTTGCGGAATATTTCTAGATGGGGTGGAATTAATGCTTATAATTATTAACATATGTGAATGTGTGTGTAGGTTTTTGTACCTTTTATCTTGTTTCAGTCATCTATCTCTCTCTCTCCCTTTGTCTCTTTACACACACACACACACACACACGCATATATATATATATATATATATACACTATATATATATGGGTTTATATATATATATATATATATATATATATATATATATATATATATATATATATAATTATGTGTATTTCTTCTATCTTAATGAATAAAATTTCTTCTGATAGAATAAATGGGTTAATAGAAACCAATGTAGCAAAGAACACAAAATAACTGTGGTTTAATTCCTGTTTTTAAGGCAGGAACTCCTTGAAATTTTGGGTATTTGAGTATATTTAAGAATTTAAGGAATGGAGAAAACGCATGTTATAATTGCATACTTTATTCCTACATATGTTTCAAAGGATTACAACCTGTGTGATCCATAGGGATCTTTGATATTAAAATTGTAACCTTCTCATCAGGGAAAGCATGGGAATATATATATATATATATATATATATATATATATATATATATGTGTGTGTGTATATATATATATATATGTGTGTGTGTGTGTGTGTGTGTGTGTGTGTGTGTGTGTGTACATAGGCACATACATACATACATGAGAGGGAGAGAGAGAGAGAGAGAGAGAGAGAGAGAGAGAGAGAGAGAGAGAGAGAGAGACAGATATGGTTTGTCCAAAAAAGAATCAAACCTTTTAAAAGCAAATTATTTGCTTTGCTTATAATTTAATCAAATTTGTCTTCTTCAAAGCACTTTTCTCCAACATCGCTACACCGCTCCCAATGTTTTCTCCAGTTTTAGGACACACTGGGAAATACATTTTTAGGGGTAGTGTGTACTTCTCGCAGGGAATTCTCTTTGATCTCTTCTCATAACTGTAACGTGCGACCTTTCACAGTGGAACAAAAATGTCCGTATCGGACAAATCTGGAAAGTAGGACGACGCTTCAAGTCAACCAAGTAAAACTCTTTATCGATCGTCTGAGTTCCAATCAGAAAAGATGATCATTAGATCATTACTGCCTTCATATTTCAGAGACCCTCCTTTTTGTTTTTTTCTTTTTCCTTTTAAATTTTGCCGTGGCGATAATGATCCAACCCACTGCAGCAACTGCCATTTTATTTTTTAAGTTAGTACCCTTTGCAAACACATTTCTTCTGTTACGACACTTTTCTTCCTTCCAGAAAATGTTCATCACCGTTCAGACAATCGAGTAACAGTTGACTGAATGTGCTATGGCACAAACTGTGACAGATGCCTACTTCTTCCGAAACTTCAGTCAGGCGATGATTTTCATCCACAGCAGGCACTATCGCAACGTACTTGTCGCATTGTCGCGAAAACTCGTCTAAATTGGGTATCGTATCCGGCAGCTGTTTGGCCCGATTTAAAACGCTGATACCACTTGTGAGGTTGCAAATAGCTTACACAATCATCCCTGTAGGCTTGTTACTACATTAAAAACAGCACATACCCAGCCAATTTGAATCGGGTTTTCATAGACAGACTTTGCTCTTCAAAACCTTTCATTGCCCAATTTCCAACAAATCAACAAGTTCACTAAACGAAACAGACGGTCATTCAAGCATGTGTTGTTGCTGATGTTGGCACTCCGTAGTTTACGACGTCAAAGGTTCCAGTTGATCCCATCAACGGAACGGCCTGCTCGTGAAATTAACGTGCAAGTGGTTGAGCACTCCACAGACACGTGTACCCTTAACGTAGTTCTCGGGGATATTCAGCGTGACAAGGCTGACCCTTAGAATTACAGGCACAACAGAAACAGGAAGTAAGAGTGAGAGAAAGTTTTGGTGAAAGGTACAGCAGGGTTTGCCACCATCTCCTGTCGGAGCCTCGTGGAGCTTTAGGTGCTTTAGCTCAATAAACACTAACAACGCCCAGTCTGGGAATCGAAACCGCGAGTCCGCTGCTCTAACCACTGGACCATTGCACCTCTACTCAAGCATGTGTAGATAGATGGCAATCTGATGAAACATGGTGTCACTCACGTACAGCACTGCTGTTGCGAGTTCGCTGTACCGGTTGATTGGCCCGTCGTTTCGAAAGTGTGAGTTCTTCACGGACTGCAGTGAAGTACAATGGACAACACATCGACTGTTGTCATGCTGTCCATTGTA
This sequence comes from Octopus bimaculoides, assembly GCF_046866305.1. NCBI lineage: Eukaryota > Metazoa > Mollusca > Cephalopoda > Octopoda > Octopodidae > Octopus > Octopus bimaculoides. The sequence continues at coordinate 58,320,179 of NC_142935.1, forward strand.
CTTCGAAATACAGTGTCACGTTTCCGTATAGTATCCGTCTATCCGAATTTTACTCACACGCTTGGAGCAACCCAAGACTATCGTAGAAGACAATTGCGTTAAGTGTCGTGCAGTAGGATGGAATCCAAAGTCCACATGACTACAAGGCAAAACTTCTTAAACTTTCGACCATATCTAAATCCATACTAACATGTATATTTTACACAGACACAGACACACAGAATGAGGTTCAAATTAAGTTGGGCAAAAGTTTATTTTTCTCTTTTGTTTTCTTAGGTGTTGATGCTGAAAACTTTTCAAACCAGCCTAAAATTGATTACAATTAACTTGTCTTTTTTTTAATTTTATTTTCATTTTATTTGTTTGTTATTGTTTCATATTTTCTTTTTCTTTTTTAAGGTTTATTATTTATTTATTTATTTATTTATTTATTTATGTCGTTGGAAACCATTTTGATGGATCGTCTGTTAGTCTGTTACAGACATGGAAGACTGGAAGAGGAGGGGGGAGAAGAAGAAGAAGAAGAAGAAGAAGAAGAAGAAGAAGAAGAAGAAGAAGAAGAAGAAGAAGAAGAAGAAGAACCACTGCTACAGTTGTCGCTGTGAAACTATCAAGAGCAGATCGTCTGCTTAGGTGTGGGGAGGAGGAAGAATAAAGACACGTATAAATTTGAAGAAAATTTTCAAGAACATCTATTACTACAACCAATACTACTGCTATTACTTTTAAAAAAAGGGGGCATCCATTACAACATAAAAAATACTACTACTACTACCATCACAACATGGCTTCAATCAATGCAAACGCCAATACATCTATCACCAAAAGAACATTCACACTGCCATCATTACTACTACTACTACTATCATTACGACAAGCACTACAGCCACAACCACCACCAACTCTACTACAACTACTTAATGCCTGAAATGGAGCTTATTTTCCAAAAAATACGAAGAATTCTTGCAAATGATAAATCTAAATTTCTAGGGATTTGGGTTTTTTTTTTCATTCTTATTATTTTCGAAGATTTGATGTTGTTGTTGTTGTGGTTGTTGTTGTTGTTGTTGTTACCGCAGTTGTTGAAGGGAAAGTGTTATGCCAAGTTTTTATTTAAACATTTTATTTTTAATATATATTTTTTTCTTTTCTACTCCTCCCTCTCTCCTTCAAATTTTGTTGTCAAACCTTCCATGTTTATTTTTCATATTGTTTCTGACTTACAGCTTACAATTGCGGGGTGGGGCAAGGCAAGCGGCGGAGGGGTACGAGATCAATTGAAAGAAAACAAGTTATGAGTGAGACAAAGTCACCTCACCGAAGTGATTTGACAGAAATGTAGGAAATTCCAAATTTGCCTAGAATTCGCTTCTTCTGTATTTATTTTCAATATAGCTTGAACCATGATTACAGTGTAACTCACACACCACCATCCAGATCCCTTTCTAGATGCACATACCAACGCACACACACACACGCTCGCGCGCGAAGACGCACGCGTACAGGGCATACAAAAACACATACATAAACATACAGACATGTACATGTACGTACACACGCTTTGTAACATTGTGAGACAATCTCTTGGTGATGAGGTGGGAGAATAAGAAAAGTATATAAAAAAGGACGAAAACCAAACTGGGTGGTCCTCACATGTTTATATGTGTGTGTTTACACACACATACATATGTATGTAAGGATGCATGTACATAAGGATGAAAAGATAGATATATATATATATATACACACACACACACACATATATATATATATATATATATATATATATATATATATATATGTATATATATATATATATATATGTATACAAGAATAAGGGCAGAGAATCGTCAATTAATAATAGAATTAATAATTAACAATTCTGCCAAGTAGTTCAGTATGAAAAAAACCTTTATCGGTAAGACTATTTATCATTATAAATATACAGGCATTAGCAATTGAGTTGCTTCTCCAACATACTGAAAATTTAGAAATAGCAGTCAAAGAACTACTGATTCCAAACTACAAATTTTCTCTAAAATTTGTAGTTTGGAATCAGTAGTTCTTTGACTGCTATTTCTAAATTTTCAGTATGTTGGAGAAGCAACTCAATTGCTAATCCCTGTATATTTATAATGATATATATGTATATATATATATCATGTTTACGACTATATACAATGCTCCAGAAGATATATAGATATAATATATACGAATCTATCTATCTATCTATCTCGATAGATAGATAGATAGATAGATAATACACATGGATATATATTTAAATTAATGTGAATCGGCCAACGCACGAAACTCTTGGACCTTGAATCACTCTGTTACTTCTGCTAAACATTAATAAAAATATACATATACTCAAATTTTGAGTTCTATTTTTCCTGTTTGTATAAACATACCTATATCAGAGGCGACTCCAGGTCTTCAGCGTCACTCGGGCTCATCACAGATTTCGCATAAGACACATGCCAGCTCGAAAAATTTCACATTTTTCCACTTTATTTCTAGCCCCAAGTGGCTTATTTTTTATATCTAGCACTATGTGTTTCTCCACTTCTAAGTTAAGGGTAAAAATAAAGCAACCCTGGAAAACACAACTGATCTTTACACACAGGATAACAGCAACCAAATAACGACAGCAGAGTGCACATCAAACATCGGCGAGCTGACTGTCGCCTGTACTCTTGACAAGAGGTGTGAGTTAGTCTTTCACTTCTACCAGGCTCGTTCGTATTAGTCCGATACTTTTGCTGGATAATTTTTCGTTCCTTTATTATAGAACGTAAACTTTTCATAGATGGGAATTTAAGAAACTTATTGCTTCAAGAAAACATTGAATTTGAATTTCTTTTAATTTTCACGATTATAGGTAACAACTCGGGCTCGTGTGAACGATGTCAAGAGAACGTCTGCTACGAATGATAATTTATGACACAGGGCATCTCTAAGACGACCGCCAGACGCTGAACGAAAATAAATTAACTGCGACCAGTCTCAATAAAAGGAGTCCCATTTCTTGGCTGAAATTACATACTTGAAGTCAGTGTTGACAGAAATTAAATCAGCTTGCAAATACATGTTCATGTTATTGTGTGGTTACGGAATTAGTTTTGCAATTACATCGTTCCAGATTTGATCCCAAATCCACTGTGTATCTTCAACCATATTTTGAAGTCGATCTAACACCTTAGAGGATTACGTAACAGTGTAGGTGGAAACTGTGTCAAAGCTTATCATCACATACCTCAAGATTTTGAGTTCCTTAAGCGAAAAATACCCCTTTATAAACATTCAAAACAATTCCCAGGTCTGAAAAGCACTTCTACCATCATCCACAAGTTCCAAGGGCCCTGCGTCTAGAATGCTGCTCTTCCTCTTGCAATCAAGACATGAAAAATCAAAAATCATCACTGTCCATTTGTCTGTTAGTTTCTCTGTTTAAACAGCCAAACCAGCTATTTCACTAGCCTTATGTTGAAACATTTCAGCTGTTTTGTATGTAGTTGCCTATCTTGGTACGCATGTATTTAATTATGTCTATCAAACAGACTTTCTCTTTTGTTTCGCTGTCTGTTTCATAATATATGTGTAAACATAAATATGTATGCATGTATGTATCTATGTATGTATAAAAATATGTACATATTGCAGTACACTGCATTTAAAGCACTAGATGACCTTTGTACAGCTGCACCAAATCAAAACACACACGTGACCTTTATCCATTTCTGACCTATCCGAATATAGTTCGATGACCTTTGAACATCTGGACACAATCCAATCACCACATTGATAACCTTTGGACACTAGTCTCACACACACACACACACACACACACAGATACACGTTTTCGTGTACTTTAACATAATATGTGGGTCTATTCATTAAAGTGTTTCTATTAGGGTACGTTAAGAGTATGTACATGTCTGCAAGCATATGTGTGTGAGTGTATCTATGTTTTGTGTGTATTATTGTATCATATGTGAAGAGGGAAGGTGTGTGTGAGACCACTGAATTTGCAAAAGTTTTACTGTACACTCAAAAATTTCTTAGAATTACAGGCACAACAGAAACAGGAAGTAAGAGTGAGAGAAAGTTGTGGTGAAAGAGTATAGCAGGGTCCGCCACCATCCCCTGCCGGAGCCTCGTGGAGCTTTAGGTGTTTTCGCTCAATAAACACTCACAACGCCCGGTCTGGGAATCGAAACCACGATCCTATGACCGGGAGTCCGCTGCCCTAACCACTGGGCCATTGCGCCTCCACCACTGTTCCATAGATAGATGCTCAATATTAATAGTATGCTGAAGGCGGCGAGCTGGCGGAACCGTTAGCATGCCAGGCAAAATGGTTAGCAGCATTTTGTCTGTCTTTTTTTCTGAGTTTAGATTCTGCTGAGGTCGACTTTGCTTTTCATCCTTTCGGAATCGATAAATTAAGTACCAGTTGCGTACTGGGTCGATCTAATCGATTGCCCACCACACCTCCCCCAAAATTTCGGGACTTGTGCCCAGAGCAGAAAAGCATTTTGTATGTCTTTACGTTCTGAGTTCAAATTCCGCTGAGGTCGACTTTGCTTTTCATCCTTTTGGAATCGATAAATTAAGTACCAGTTGCGTACTGGGTCGATCTAATCGATTGCTCCCCCCTATCCCCCAAAATTTCGGGCCTTGTGCCTCGAGTAGAGAAGCATTATGTCTGTCTTTACGTTCTGAGTTCAAGTTCTGCAGAGGTTGACTTTGCTTTTCATCCTTTCGGAATTGCTAAATTAAGTACCAGTTGCATACTGGGTCGATCTAATCGATTGCTCACCCCCTCCCCCAAAATTTCGGGCCTTGTTCCCAGAGCAGAAAAGCATTTTGTATGTCTTTACGTTCTGAGTTCAAATTCTGCTGAGGTCGATTTTGCTTTTCATTATTTCGGAATCGATAAATTAAGTACCAGCTGCATACTGGGTCAATCTAATCGATTGCCCACGCCACCTCACCCAAAATTTCGGGCCTTGTGCTTAGAGTAGAAAAGCATTATGTCTGTCTTTACGTTCTGAGTTCAAATTCTGCTGAGGTCGACTTTGTCTTTCATCCTTTTGGGGTTGATAAAATAAGCACCAGTTGAACATTGACGGGTGGGGGGGGTCAATGTAATCGACTTTCTCTTTCCCCTAAATCATTGGCCTTG
>NC_142935.1:58330366-58420366 GCF_046866305.1 Octopus bimaculoides
TGCTATAGAACATGGGCTACAGCAAATATTCTGTTCAATACCCACAGATTTGCTGGTCAGTTGTTTGACCTAGACCAGTCGAGCATGTCCCTTGGTGGCTGACGATGGGTTCATCTCTGATCACGGGCATAAGTAGTGGGGGAGCATCATAGCCATGTGGTGAGAGGAATTCTTCGGGGTTTGAATAATTCACTTTTGGAAACATGGGTATTTCGTTCAACATCCTAAAACAAGCCTTATTCAGGGACCTTTTGAGCAGGATGGGCTACTCGACCTGAAGGAAATTCTAACTAGGCCCCACTTGCAAGGTCATGTGCTGTTAATCTTGATATGAGATCACCATGTCCTGCACATATGGTTGTGATGCATGTGCCTGGTGTACCCTTATCTGACAGGTAGTCATGATGGGTACTGGGATTCATATATTTTACCCCGGTGTCTCTTTGATGGCATGCACTGCTCTCTCACTCAATGATAATAATAATTAGAAGTGATGTGAAAGCAGAGCATGCCCCAAAAACTGCTCTATTGAGGACAGCTAAGTGTTTGAGACTGGGTTTTGGATGTTGAAAATCTTTCAGGATACTTAACCCCTTAGTACTAAGTCTTATAATTTGTGGAAGGAGACCCTGTGAGACCGTTGACAACAGATTATATGAATGATGGTATGTGGAGCCAAACAAGGGAGAGAGATGGACAAATGGAATTAGAGAGAAGTAAGTCCAGAGAGACAGAGGAGAGAAATGTGATGCTAAATATTTATATATATAAATAACAAAATGTATTATATACATAAGCTCTATAAATAGTGAAATATGTGCATGCATGTACCAAGATATATGCATTATATACATGAATATACATACATACATTATATATATATATATATATATATATATATATATATATATATATATACATATACACAAACATACACACATACACTCACACAAACACACAACAACAACAACCATCTTCATGAACTCAAAACAGTGTTAACAGCTATAAATCAGAGGAAGTGTGGCCATTCTTACAATCTTTATATTAAACTACAGAAGTAATTTATGGTGCTCGACATTGGACAGGTTTTATTATCAAGAATATATATATAGTTTCCCTCTCTGTATATGTAAATATACATACATATAGATAGATAGATGCGTGTGTGTGTGTGTGTGTGTGTGTGCGTGCATATGTAGATATATATATATATATATATATATATATATATATATATATATATATATCTAACCACATATGCTTATATAAATGCTTGTGTACACACACACAAATATCAAGATTTGTATAAATATATATACACATACATACATACATACATAGGTATTGTTTGTATACACTACAATATATTAGTGTATACAAATATTTAAGTGTATGTGTATATAATCATTTAACACTCATTCTCCATGTTGGCATACATACATATACATATATATATATTACATGGAAAAATGCGAGCAAGAGAAATAATATTGTTAAGATTATAAACCTGGGAAAGTACAGGACAAATTATTACATTTGGAAAAGTTCATGACAAGTTATTACATCAGAACAAGAAATTTTTACTTAAAATATTGCAGCTAAGGATAAAATTTCAAATAAAATATTCAGATTTAGAAAATATTAGCTTTTATTAAAACTAAAAATTTTATTACAAGTTATTACTTCTATTTGTTATTACTTGTTATTTCTATTAAAGATTAAAAATACTCAAAATATTTTTCCCCTTTAAAAAAATTCTGTTTTTTTAATTATTAATTAATAATTAGAAATTTGAAAATAGGTTATAAAAAATAATCTATACTATAAATTGCAGTGTTCTTGATTGCTTGATTGATTGATTGATTGATTGAGTGTCGGCAGATTCACTCGAGAACGGTGCAGTGGAATCGCGTGAAATTCAACACAGAGCGGCAACATGGTCCGCTCATGTTCAGGAGATTTTTATTGCCCTCCAACTCCCATGGTTACCGAGATAATCGATTATTACTTTTTAAGATAGGAATATCCCATTCAAAGTGGGAAGGGCGATTTTGTTGCCTTTCACATGCGCGAAGTTTTACGAAAAACCAGCACAATAAAGATTTTTTTTTTTTCCAAGTAATGTGGCTGGGTTTGTTTTTCGAAAATTTTAATCAGAGGCACAGAAAAAAAATAATTTCAATTTTTTATGCATTAAAAAAAAAAAACTATAGCTTACGCTCTTTCTGATTACTATGTTTTTTTAAACTTCAGTTACAAATGTCTTCAAACGTCGACATTCAAACAGCTTCTCCATATTGAGACAAACGGACTCTGCACAACTGTATCCATCCGGGAACGCGTTTTCAGTAATTGAAATTCACAATTCTAATCAGTGTACATGAACGCCCAACCTATGATTGATCTTGAACAGTTTCGATTAACATTCTTGTGTCGCCAATGCAACAACCGCACTACCATATATTTTTCTTATAAGGCGAGGTTATACCAAAAATAAGGTTCCATGACTACATGGGGTTATGGGTACACATGTGAAGTTAGTTTTACAATATCGACCCGCAAAATCCTTAGCATCGTATTGTTTTTGGGTTGTTCCTACTGTTTTTTGTTTTTGGAATTTTTGCTTTTTTAATTTTAAGTTCTTTTTATTATTCAAAATATGCATAGGAAATAGCCTTTAACCAAATCCACCACACTGCCCGAGTGAAACCGGGAAAAACAGCTAGTAGTAGTATATAATTAGTACAATAAATAGAATAATACAAAAATTAGTTATATATTACAGTAAAATCTACCTATACCAACAAATTCACAGTAAAATTTGCATGACTAATTGCCGAGTCTTTGCATTTTTAGTCTTGACCCAATAAAAAAGTTATACTTAAATCCATATTTTTGTCTTACATTTTTGCATGATATTTTACTTCACAGATTTTTTGATACAAATTTTTGTTGCATGGGAGCAAAACTATGAAATTCCTCATGCTTTCTTCTATCATTGAAGCTAAGATAAATATATTTTGCTTTTAAAATAAAAAAGTTATTTAGATCTAAATTTGATTGGAGGCATTACTTACTCTCCTGTAACGTTGCTACAAATTTTGATGTAAACTTTTTTCTACTGGAACAAATCTCAATTCTTTATGCCAAAATGTATCTAGGGACCAGTCCTCTTCAAAAATGTTAACAGTTCTCAATTTGGTTAAGAAGTGATTTAGTGACAAAGCTCTGAAGGTGCTGTATGTGAGTAAATTGCAGCCTTAAGAATGTTATTCAATTACTACCATAGTTGAATGATGTATGTAGGTATATATATATATAAATTATGTGTATGTGTGTGTGTGCACATTATCATCATCGTTTAACGTCCGCTTTCCATGCTAGCATGGGTTGGACGATTTGACTGAGGACTGGTGAAACCGGTTGGCAACACCAAGCTCCAATCTAATTTGGCAGAGTTTCTTCAGCTGGATGTCCTTCCTAACGCCAACCGCTCAGAGAGTGTAGTGGGTGCTTTTACGTGTCACCCGCACGAAGGCCAGTCAGGCGGTACTGGCAACGGCCACGCTCAAAATGGTGCATCTTATGTGCTACCTGCACAAGAGCCAGTCCAGGGGCACTGGCAATGATCTCACTTGGCTTGCCGGGTCTTCTCACGCACAGCACATTTCCATATATAATATGCAAACACAAATAATTTTACTTCCATGCAGTCATAGAAAAGAGGCATTAAGCAATGATGAAGTTGAGGATGATAATGATGAAGATGAATGTATATTTACATGCATATGTACATAAATACTCTTATACACAATGTAACAACAATTGTACAAGTAGCTTAGTAGGGGTGGTGGTGAGGAGGAGGAGGAGGAGGAGGAGATAACGATGGTGATAGAATTTGTGAAGGGTGATGATGATGATGATGACGGCACTACTTCTCAGTCACAGCATGGTCAAAAACATATTCTGAAGGATCTGGATTGTGCCACTTAGGCATCTTCAATGAATTCATCATACTACTGCTTCCATTCAACTTGTTAAATTCTAGCAATGAATTCTTTTCTGACTTTCTCTACAAATGAGTCTAAAACATATACGATCATACTAACTCACACACCTCAGCCCCATCCTAAGAGCACATAGTCACATGAAAGGAGCTCAATACCATTATGTTTGATTCTAAAAAAAACCAGAAACTACCTTAAATATAATGATAAAGACTTTCTGGCATGCATGATAACACTAATATCAGAGTCATTAAAAAGGGTAAAATTCTAGCTAAATTTACCAAAAGCATTAAGAATATGCTTAGAAATTTCATAATTATGTCAAACTGTAAATTTACAAGCATGTTGATTACAAGTTTTCATCATCATCATCATCATCGTCGTTTAACGTCCGCTTTCCATGCTAGCATGGGTTGGACGATTTGACTGAGGACTGGTGAAACCAGATGGCTACACCAGGCTCCAATCTTATTTGGCAGAGTTTCTACAACTGGATGCCCTTACTAACGCCAACCACTCAGAGTGTAGTGGGTACTTTTACATGCCACCAGCACGAAGGCCAGTCAGGCGGTACTGGCAACGGCCACGCTCAAAATGGTGTATTTTATGTGCCACCTGCACAAGAGCCAGTCCAGAGGCACTGGCAATGATCTCGCTCGAAAGTCCTTACACATGCCGCGGGCACAAGTGCCTTCTTCACCATATATATGCAAACACATACATTGTCAGCATTTAGTGTCCGTTTTCCATGCCGGCATGGGTTAGACAGTTTGACTAGAACTGATAAGCTGGAGAGCTGCACCAGGCTCCAGTCTGTTTTCGCTTGGTTTCTATGGCTGGAGGCTCTTCTTAATGCCAACCACTCCACAGAGTGTACTGGGTGACTTTTACTTGTCACCAGCACAAGTGCCTTTTATGTGTCACTGGCAAAAGGCATGTCACCAGCACGAGTCCCTTTTATATGTCACTGGTACGGGTGCCTGTCAAGTGTCACTTGTACAGGCCATGACTATGATTTCACAAACACAAACACAAACATACCTAAACAAATATAGGAACCTTCATACACACATGCAATATATTCATGTCTTCACACAAAAATACACATCCATACACAGTATTTCTATATATACATAGGCAAGGGTGGAGGTGCAATGTCTAGTGATTAGGGCAGCGAACTCGCGGTCGTAAGATCGCGGTTTCGATTCTCAGACCGGGTATTGTGAGTGTTTATTGACCGAAAACACCTAAAAGCTCCACGAGGCTCCGGCAGGGGATGGTGACGAACCCTGCTGTACTCTTTCACCACAACTTTCTCTCACTCTTACTTCCTGTTTCTGTTGTGCCTGTAATTCAAAGGGTCAGCCTTGTCACATTGTGTCATGCTGAATATCCACGAGAACTACGTTAAGGGTACATGTGTCTGTGGAGTGCTCAGCGACTTGCACGTTAATTTCACGAGCAGGCTGTTCCGTTGATCGGATCAACTGGAACCCTCGACATTGTAAGTGACGGAGTGCCAACAACAACAACATAGGCAAGGGTATGGCTGTGTGGTAAACAAGCTTGCTTCCAAACCATGTGGTCCTTGGTTCACTCCTATAGTACACTACCTTGGGCAAATGGTTTCTACAATAGCACAAGTTCAACCAAAGCCTTGTGAGTGAATTTAGTAGATAGAAACTGAAAGAAGCCCATCACATATCTATATATGTATGTATATGTATGCATGTGTATATACCCTTGTCATGACATCATGTGATCGTTGTAAATAAGCATCACCATCATACAAGAGATGTTGCTTGTTTCCAGTGTTCCATGAAAACCACATGTGGCCATGGGGAAATATTAACTTGCTTGGAAACAGGTGAAAGTTGGCAACATTAAGGGCATCGAGCTATAGAAAATCTACGTCAACAAATTCCGTCCGACCCATGCAAGCATGGAAAAGTGGACATTAAATGATGATGAAGATGATGATAATGATGATGATGATGATGATGATGAAGATGACGATCAGGGTGATAATGATCATGATGACAACAACAACAATGATGATGATGACGAAAATGACAACAACGATGATGATGACAATCAAGATGACAACAACAACAACAATGATGATGATGATGACGAAAATGACAACGATGATGATGATGATGATGATGATGATAATGATGACAATGACAATAACAATGATGATGATGATGATGACAATATCTCTATATATATGTATATACTCACATGCACACATATCAAAGGACACTGACAATATATAAAATAAAGCAGAAAAAACAAAAAGAAATCTGACTTACAGCAAGTGTTGGACTTCTTGTCAACAATTTTGATGTGTCTTGTCTCCTTAATAAGTCGTTCATTAATTTTGTCCATATGGTCCCCTATGTCATCAATAATTTCTGAAAGGAACAAAAGATGACAGGTTAATTACAGGAATTTATAGAATTTAGGGCATACAGGGTACAGCTGGCTGTGCTTGTAGAAAGTATGAGAGAGGGAAAAGCATGGGTGTCTTGCTTTAGAGGAGATATATGGCTTCCTCACATTATGTGAGGGTAAGTGAGAGTAGCAGGAAGGGAGAAAGGTGGTGTTAACTGGGTGCCAGAGTGTACTTCCAAGGTACAAGAAAGCCAGTATAAAGAAAAATATAGACTAATGGTTCTTAATCAGGGTTCATATGATTTTGTTGTTGAATAAGATTTTGTTGTTAAAGCTTATGTGCAATAAATTGTTTATACTACTACAATACACCAAATATTAAAAAAAATCTTTTTATACAATTCCTAATGTTGTTGTTGTTGTTGGCACTCCATCGCTTACGACGTCGAGGGTTCCAGTTGATCCGATCAACGGAACAGCCTGCTCGTGAAATTAACGTGCAAGTGGCTGAGCACTCCACAGACACGTGTACCCTTAACGTAGTTCTCGGGGATATTCAGCGTGACACAGTGTGACAAGGCTGACCCTTTGAATTACAGGCACAACAGAAACAGGAAGTAAGAGTGAGAGAAAGTTGTGGTGAAAGAGTACAGCAGGGTTCGCCACCATCCCCTGCCGGAGCCTCGTGGACCTTTTTAGGTGTTTTCGCTCAATAAACACTCACAACGCCGGGTCTGGGAATCGAAACCGCGATCTTATGACCGCAAGTCCGCTGCCCTAACCACTGGGCCATTGCGCCTCCATAATTCCTAATAATGTGCCTCCTAACAGAGAGGAGGGAAATGGGATGTTTTTAAAACATTGAATAGCTATTAGGGGTCTAGAAGAGTAAAATACAAATCAAAGGGATCATAGGTAAAAAGAAGGGTTGAGAAACACCGATATAGACTGTGGAGCAGGAAGGAAGAAATGGGGGGGATGTAATTTCATAAGAATATGGGAGGAGAGTAACAGATGGTAGAAATAAATGTGATGATTGAAAAAAGGGGTTGGAGGTGTGGTTGGTGGTAAATATCAGTATGGAAAGGAAAAGGTGAAGGACAATTACATTACAGATAAGGAGGGCTCAAGATGTTGAAAACAATACAAAGATGAAACTAAGAGGAAGGGGGGGGGGGGCAACAAACAAGAACAAGAATTTACATCAAGTAAAAGAAAAGGGGGTGAAGTCAATAATAAAATAATTACCATTCTGTGTATCACATTCATTGCCAATGTCCACTGCCATTTGTTTTTGGTGAGAAATGACACGTGATAATGCATCAAGACCTTCATCTTGCTCTACAAAAGAACAGCAGGAAATATTTCAGTTTAAAATGAAAATTCTCTAAGTATGTCTGTCATCTAATATACGGCACTTCATTTATAGTGGCCACCACCACTTACTTTTATACTTACTTTTTAGATATATTAAACATTATTATTAATAGTATTAATTTCTATTTTGGTTTTTGATTTTACTTGACTCAACAGGGTTTCTCAAGCGCAGCATATCACCCCATGATTCAAGGGTACTTTTAAATGGGCTGGCTATGCAACACTGGTATCGGCCACAGCTGTGATCTCACTTTACTTGCCAGATCATTGGCCACCATTCAATTTCACTTGACTCAACAGGTCTTCTCAAGCACAGCATATCACCTGACAATTCAAAGGCACTTATAAACGGGCTGGTTATGCGACACTGGTATCAGCCATGGCTGTGATCTCACTTTACTTGCCAGGTCTTCTCAATCACAGTATATCTCCAAAGGTCTCAGTCTTTCGTCATTGCCTCTGTGAGGCCCAACGTTCGAAGGTCGTGCTTCACCACCTCATCCCATGTCTTCCTCAGTTTCCCTCTTCCACGGGTTCTTTCCACTGTTAGGGTGTGACACTTCTTCACACAGCTCTCCTCATCCATATGCAGCAGATGACCGCACCAGCACAGTCATCTCTCTTGCACACCACATCTGATGCTTCTTATGTCCAACATTTGTCTCAGGGCGCTTACACTCTGTTGTGTATGCATACTGACATTACACATCCTGCGAATCATACTAGCTTCATTTCTTTCAAGCCTATGTATGTCCTCAACAGTCATGTCCCGTGTTTCACTGCTGTGTAGCATGGTTGTTCACACACATGCATCATACAGTCTACCTTTCACTCTGAGCGAGAGGCCCTTTGTTACCAGCAGAGGTAGGAGCTTTCTCAACTTTGCCCGGGCTATTCTTATTCTAGTGGCAACACTCTCAGAGCATCCACTCCCACAACAGACTTAGTCACCAAAGTAGCAAAAGCTATTAACTACTTCTAGTTTCTTCCCCTGGCATGTGATGAAATCTATTTTCTGTACACCTTCAGTGTTTATTGCCCCTGTGAATCTGTCGCACACAAAATCTATCTTCCCGGTTAACCTTCCTGTGATATTGCTGCACCTCTTATGTGTCCATAGCTTACACCGGGTACATCTTATGGAGTTTCTACCTATGCCTTTTCTATAGATCGAGCAGGGCCATCTATCTGAAGAGGTTTGTGATTTGTCTGCCTTCCTACTTACTAGGACTTTGGTTTTCGCCAGATTTACTCTAAAGCCCTTCGATTCTAGACCTTGCTTCCACACTTGAAACTTCATCTCTAGTTTTGGGAGTGACTCAGCTATTAGAGCAAGGTCACCTTCTTTGCATGCATGAGTAGGATGGTTGACAGGAGCTGGCCAGACAGAAGACTACCCCAGGCTATTGTGTCTGTTTTGGCAGGGTTTTTATGGCTGGATGCCCTTCCTAACACCAACCACCCTGCAGAGTGGACTCAGTGCTTTTTATGTGGCACCAGCACAGGTACAGTACAGTTAGTTTTGGCATGATTTTTACAGCTGGATGCCCTTCCAAATGCCAACCACCTTACAGTGTGAGCTTGATGCTCTTTATGTGATGCCAGCACTGACAGGGTCACCAAGTAACTTGCAAAGATAAGGAATTTTATATGATGATGGGCTTCTTTCAGTTTCCATCTACCAAATCCACTCACAAGGCTTTGGTCAGCCTGAGGCTGTAGCAGAAGACACTTGTCCAAAGTGCCACACAGTGGGACTGAACCTCAAACCATGTGATTAGGAAGTAAGCTTCTTACCACAAAGCCATGCCTGCGCCTATTGGCTAATCAAACATCTGTACAAATGCTCAAAGCCACACACCCTTGAAACAACACTAACATTTTTAAAAAAATTAAAAATTGAAGAAAAATATTAACATAAAAATATAAATAAATAAATAAAATTCAGCAATTTGATTGAAATTGGTTCCACTCAGGAAGCAAGAGTGAATTATAGGTCACAACTTCAATGAAAGCTTACCAATTCCACCAGAGTAATTATATGAAATGGGGAAAAAAACAATGAAAGAGCTTACGTGCAATAACTCTCTGTTGGTGTGTACGTAGATTTTGGTTGCCCATACTTTGGAACTCTTCTGGTTCATCTAGCCAAGGGTTTGTAGCAGGACGGCTTGTGGGAGGGCTGGACATCAAGTTCTGCCTGTGAGATAAATCAAAGTGGATTCTATAAAATACAGGATATCAGAAGATATATGAACAGAGAGAGTAGTATCTGGAGAAAGCCAAGTAATGTTGTAAGGAGACAAGGGGGCAAAATCATTAGCATGGTGATGATGATGAAGATATAACATGTATGATGCTAGTGTACAAACATCAATGCTAAATGGTTAGTGAGATGTGGGCTCTGAATGCAGAGTGCTCTCTCTCTCTCTCTCTCTCTCTCTCTCTCTCTCTCTCTCTCTCTTTCTCTCTCTCTCTTTTACTCTTTTACTTGTTTCAGTCATTTGACTGTGGCCATGCTGGAGCACTGCCTTTAGTCGAACAAATCGACCCCAAGACTTCTTCTTTGTAAACCTAGTACTTATTCTATCGGTCTCATTTTGCCGAACCGCTAAGTTACGGGGACGTAAACACACCAGCATCGGTTGTCAAGCGATGGTGGGGGGACAAACACAGACACACAAACACACATACATATATATATATATACGACGGGTTTCTTTCAGTTTCCGTCTACCAAATCCACTCACAAGGCATTGGTTGGCCCGAGGCTATAATAGAAGACACTTGCCCAAGGTGCCACGCAGTGGGACTGAACCCGGAACCATGTGGTTGGTAAGCAAGCTACTTACCACACAGCCACTCCTGCGCCTGTACGTGTAAAGACTAGACAGGAATGAAGCTAGTGTGACATTGAACATGCAACATCAGTATACATATAAGGCAGCAAACTGACAGAAACGTGAGCATGCCAGGCAAAATGCTTAGCAATATTTTGTCTGTCTTTACGTTCTGAGTTCAAATTCCACCAAGGTCGACTTTGCCTTTCATCCTTTCAGGGTTAATAAATTAAGTACCAGTTACGTACTGGAGTCAATCTAATCAACTGTCCCGCCTCCCAAAAAATTTCGGCCCTTGTGTCTAGAGTAGAAAAGAATATCAGTATATGTGTACAACAAAATGCTAAGATTTTGAAAGAAAAATTCATCATCATCATCATTCAATATCTGTTTTCCATGCTGGCATGGGTTGAACGGTTTGACTGAAAGCTCTGGTAAGCCAGGGAGCTGCACCAGGTTCCAGTCTGATTTGGCAAGGTTTCTATACTTGGGGGCCCTTCTTAATGCCAACCACTCCAAGAGTGTGGTAGGTACTTTTTATGTGCCACCTGCATGCGAGCTATTGATGTGACACCAGAATTGGCCATGACTATGTTCTCACTTGACTTGAAATGTTTACACAAGCATGGTATATTGCTAAAAGTCATGGTCGCCTGTCACTGCTTCCATGAGGCCCAACACTCAAAAGGTGCTTTTTACATGCCACCGGCACAGCTGCCAGTCAGACGGCATCACGTATATATATATATATATATATATGGAAGAATGTACGAAAAAAAACAACAACAGACGAGGACAGGTGGTGTAAACAACAAAAGGATGTATTAGTTTGACGCTCGGGAATACAGAAATTCTTTAACGTTTCGAGCTACGCTCTTCAACAGAAAGAATATGGAGAAAACAAGGAGAAAAAAAAATTGAATGGTCTTTGGTCAACGATCTATCTTGGTTTCTGCGGACAGGAAGTTTAGAAAGTTCACGCAGGAGAGCTAAGAAAAAGGGGAGATAACAAAAGGGGGAAGAAAGAACGGTGACCGAAGAACGAGGATGTGTGTGTGTGTGTGTGTGAGAGAGAGAGAATGCTGGTGATCTTGACGTATATATAGGTGTGGCTGTGTGGTAAAAAGCTTGCTTCCCAACCACATGGTTCGGAGTTCAGTCCCACTGTGTGGGCAAGTCTCTACTTTTATAGCCTTAGGCCAACCAAAGCTTTGTAAGTGAATTTGGTAGATGGAAACGGAAAGAAGCCCGTCATGTATATGTGTGTGTGTGTGTGTGTGTCTTTGAGTGTGTGTGTGTGTCTTTGTGTGTGTGTGTGTGTGTGTCTTTGTGTCTGTGTTTGTCTCACAGTACTGTTTAGCAACTAGTGTTGGTGTTTTTATGTCCCTGCAACTTAGCAGTTCAGCTAAATAGACCGATGGAATAAGTATCAGGCTTAGTAAAAAAAAAAAAAACAGGTTAATGGAGAAGATTCATTTCACTAAAAATTTTTCAAGGGAGAGCCCCAGCATGGCCGCAGTCTAATGAATGGAACAAGTAAAAGATATATATACATACATACATATATATATATATATATATATATATATATATATATATATATATATATATATATACCTGCCCTAATTCTTCGAAACACTTAGTTTAGAATAGGGGCAGCTGATGAAGGAAATATTCTCTATGTGGCCTGTTTATTTTCTGTGCTCTGTTTATGTTCTGTTTTTCATTTTGTCCACGTTTTTTTGTGACGTCCTGTACCCAGATATGCATCTATATATACATGTAGATGTAGGTATGTACATACATGTATGTATATATGCATATACTCACATATTATTTGTATTATATATGCCTGTAGATAGATAGATAGATAGATAGATAGACAGACAGACAAATAGATAGATAGATAGATAGATAGATAGATAGATAGATAGATAGATAGATAGATAGACTGATGGATAGATAGATAGATAGATAGATAGATAGATAGATAGATAGATGTGCATGTGTGGGTATGCACATGTAGTTATGCATGTGTGTGTGTGGCTGTATATGTCTGCAAATATACAAGTTTGTGTATATGAATATTTGACCTTAGTGAACCAAATTTTGTGGTGAAATGTACCAAAGTGACCTAATTTCAAAGTATCTTCATTTTCATCCTGCTGGTTGACAGAGAGAGAGAGAGTGAGAGAGAGCTCAATAAGCAATGGAAGAAGCAATTTGCACACATCCCAATTATGTCACAGTAAACAAGTTCTAGAACGTTCCCTGTGAACACAATTGCTAGAATCTTTTATGCCCAATGGGAAATGACAGCTTTTCACACTTCCTTTCTGTCTCAAAGTGGATGGGGGTGGGCGGTTTAGCTCTGTTTTCTTGTCTATTCCAGCCACTGTAGCTATGCATCTCTTCTTTTTTACTAATAATGATTCCATCTCTCTCTCTCTCAATATATCTGTCAATGCTTATATATCTGTCAAAAGCATGCAAAATCAATCTATTCTATCTATTTCTACTTTGTATGTGCCATCTAGTAAACTATATCTATTTATATTAGTCATCTTATCCAATTCATTTATCTGACACAATATATATATATATATATATATATATATATATATACACACACACAATGGGCTTCTTCCAGTTTCTGTCTATCAAATCCACTCACAAGGCTTTGGTCGGCCCAAAGCTATAGCAGAAGATGCTTGCCCAAGGTGCCACATAATGGCACTGAACCCAGAACCATGTGGTTGGGAAGCAGTCTTGGGAGAGTCATGTTGTCTTAATGCCTTGTTATCTAACACACACACCGGTTTGATTTCCACTCATTTATTATTACCTCCGCCTTAGTGAAGGCAGGAGTATTGTTTTCTGTTGTGTTTGTTTGTTTGTTTGTTTGTTTGTCCATGGACAAGATATCTCAAGAACAGCTGGATGGATTCAGATGAAACTTTCAGGAATGTTTGGCTTTGTGACTGGCACAAACTGATTAGATTTTGGGATCGATCCAGTCCCAGACAAGGATTCTGGATTATTTTTCCTGCTTTCTTTTTACTTAATTTTTGAGAGCGGTCAGATTCATTTTTAGTCTTCTCATTTGTGAGAGCAGTCAAGTTTATTTCAGATATTCTCATTTCAAAAATCATCTCTGGCTAATTGTTGAGAGGACATTGATGTTGCCATGGTGGAGCTTTGCACTCTCTGAGTGCTCTTACTCTTTTACTTGTTTCAGTCATTTCACTGTGGCTATGCTGGAGCACCACCTTTAGTCGAGCAAACCGACCCCAGGACTTATTCCTTGTAAGCCTAGTACTTATTCTATCGGTCTCTTTTGCCGAACCGCTAAGTGACGGGGACGTAAACACACCAGCATCAGTTGTCAAGCGATGTTGGGGAGACAAACACAGACACATACACATACATACATATATACGACGGGCTTCTTTCAGTTTCCGTCTACCAAATCCACTCAAAAGGCTTTGGTCGGCCCGAGGCTATAGTAGAAGACACTTGCCCAAGGTGCCACGCAGTGGGACTGAACCTGGAACCATGTGGTTCGTAAGCAAGCTACTTACCACACAGCCACTTATATCTTTTCTTCTAAAATTTTTGTTACTTTGGCAGCCTTGTCAATAGATGCTGACCCTGTCCCATTGTTGACAAGGCTGCAAAAGCGATGAAAAATTTGGAAGAAAAAATGTTAATAATAAATGAGTGGAAATCAAACTGGTGTATATATGAGTTGTGTGAGAGCTGCAATGCTGTATGGGAGTGAGACATGGTGTCTGAGGGAGAGAGAGATGGTAATTTGGAGAAGGACTGAGAGAGCAATGGTGAGAGAAATGTGTTGGGGTGAAACTGTTTGATAAGAGGAGGACTGAGGATTTGATGGGAATGCTGGGATTGGAGGAATCGGAATGGTTGGTAAGGGTGAATGGAGTGAGGTGATATGGGCATGTGTTGAGGAGGGATAAAGAGCATGTTCTGAGGAGGGTGATTGCATTTGAAGTAAATGGAGCATGAAAGCGAGATAGACCGAAGAAAAGGTGGAAGGGAGAGGTGGAGGAGGAGATTGGGAAGGTTGATTTGAAAAAGGAGGATGCCCAAAACCGGACAAGATGACGAGATGGTGTGAGGGTGGTTGCTTTGGCATTGAGGTAGATCTGGCCACTCATGTTAACGGGAACAAAACCCAGATTTAAAACACTGGATGTTAATGATGATGATGATTACACATCCTCCTCCTCATCATCATCGTTTAACATCCTCTTTTCATGCTAGCATGGGTTGGACAGTTTGAACCAGGTGGCTATACCAGGCTCCAATCTGATTTTGCAGAGTTTCTACAGCTGGATGCCCTTCCTAACGCCAACCACTCCGAGAGTGTAGTGGGTGCTTTTACGTGTCACCCGCACGAAGGCCAGTCAGGCGGTACTGGCAACGGCCACGCTCAAAATAGTGTATTTTACGTGCCACCTGCACAGGAGCCAGTCCAGCGGCACTGGCAACGATCTCGCTCGAATGTCTTTTCACGTGCCACCGCTACAAGTGCCAGGAAGGCGACGCTGGTAACGATCACACTCAAATGGTGTTATTTACGTGCCACCGGCACGTAAGCCAGACAGCTGCTCTAGCATGTATATATATACATATAATTGCAGCGTGGAAGGTGTTTATAAGCCATTCAAGAAACACACAATATATACATATATACATACATATATATATCAGTCAGTCTAGACTATTTATTCTTTCATTACTTTGGTCTATCTCTATATGTCTGCTCTACGTCAAGCAGTATATCTCCTTCAACCACAAATCTCTTCTACAGCAACACACTGGTGCTTGTCCCTCTGTTATGCTTTAGCTTTTCAACACCTGGCATAAAGACACATGTGTGCTTGAAATATGTATCTTCATGTGGCCACAACCTGAGAAGCAATTTACCACATTCACCAGGAATTTTTGTCCCACATTAGTTTTGCTAAATCTCATGTTGTGTGAGTTTGCTAATAATATCAATATATTTATGTGGTCTTCATCTCCTATTAGGGTACAGAAATCACCAAAATATAACAAAACATCCAATATAGCCTAGTGCTCAGGAACAATAATCTACTCTGCGTTGAGTAACAATGGTAACGAGAAGTCAAATGTGTCTATAAATCAGTTCTTCGGTCTTCTGCTCATTCTATGGGATGTTTTGAAGATGTATGTATGTCGTTATTTAGTTCTATTTCAAGATTTTATGCCAATAGAGAAAGAGCTGGTTTCTAACCTAGATCCAAGGTTCCTTCATTGGAATTTCAACAACATCAACAGGGTATTTTTGCTTGTTTGTGAGTGTGTGTGTGTGTGTGTGTGTGTGTGTGCGTGTGTGCGCATGCACGTACAATGCATGTGGATGTATCTGATTATCTATTCAACCATCTTATCTAACAATCCATCTAGCTGTCTATTTGTCACTATATCTACTATTCTCACACATACTATCTCCCACGCTCCCTCTCCCCCTCTCTCTCTCTCTTTCTTTCCTTCTATCTCTCTCATCGCCAGCCCCCTACCCACCCATCCTACAAACACACACACATATGACATAAAAAGTTACAACTTCCAGTGTACAGCCTCCCACATTCTCTAAGTGTTGAAAATGTCAAGGTAAATACCACGCCACTCCCACTCCCCCTTCTCCCAACAAACCCCACTCCCTCCCACACACATACACTTCATTGAGATGAGTGGAGGGTGAGGGTAAGAGGAAGGGCATGGCAGTACTGAACAGAGGCAGAGATTCTGCTCTTATTTTCTGTTTCTTCCTCTTTTTTTTTACTTGCATGTGTATGGATGTGCATAGTAATCTGCACTACACAGAAACATGTGAATGAGTGTGCACTTGTTGTGTGTGTGTGTATGCATAGATAGATAGATAGATAGATAGGCATAGACACACACACATAGATAGATGGATAGATGGATAGATAGATGGATTGATATACACACACACACACACACACATACATACATAAAACAATAAAGTCAGGAGGTGTGAGAGGTGAATATATATCTATTTATCCCTGTAACTTCCATAAGACTACAGCTGTTTCGCAACCTTCCTCCTCCTCATCATCATCGTCGTTTAACGTCCGGTTTCCATGCTAGCATGGGTTGGACGATTTGACTGAGAACTGGTGGACCAGATGGCTACACCAGGCTCAGTTCTGATTTGGCAGAGTTTCTACAGCTGGATGCCCTTCCTAACGCCAACCACTCCGAGAGTGTAGTGGGTGCTTTTACATGCCACCGGCACGAGAGCCAGTCAGGCGGTACTGGCGACGGCTACGCTCGAAATGGTGTATTTTACATGCCACCTGCACTGGCAATGTAGTGTTAATTTTCAAAATACCATATGGAGTGACACCGGTGCACCGCATGGCTATGGTTTGCCCATTGGCAAAGCATAACACACAATCAGCCACTGTATCCCGGCCAGAGATACAGTGAAATCATGGTAATGCAGTATGGTGGATTGCAAAGAAACAGTGGAAGGGCTCAACCGAGTTGATAGTGCTTCTAACATTGATGCTGAGCAGAGGAATCTTAGAAGATCAATAGTCAAGATTGCCAAGCTGTATCAAGAGAGTAACTGCAGTGCATCCATAGGGGTGGTGTCCATGGTTGTGTAATCAGCTAATGAAAGATTCATTGTAGCTCTAGCTCCCAATTCAAATTCATAACAAGAGCACTGAGAGAGTGCAAACCTTCACCAAAGCAACACCAACATTCTCTTAACGATTAGCCAGAGATTTTATTTTTAAAATGAGAATATCTGAAATAAACTCAACTGCTCTCAAAAATGAGAATACTAAAAATGAACCTGACTGCTCTAAAAAACTAGGAAAAATAATCTGGAATCCTTGTCCAGTACTGGATTCATCCCAAAATCTAATCAGTTCATGCCAGTCATGAAGTCAATTATCTCTGAAAGTTTCATCTGAATCCATCCAGTAGTTCATGAGATATCTTGTCCATAGACAAACAAACAAACAAACAAACACAACTGAAAACAATACCTCCGCCTTCACTAAGGCAGAGGTGATAATGGAATTGGATGACGATAGAAAGTCAAGGAAATCTGCAAAAGCAGCAGGAAAAATAAAAATCATTCACACAGGCGCAGGAGTGGCTGTGTGGTAAGTAGCTTGCTTATCAATCACATGAGTCTGGGTTCAGTCCCGCTGCATGGCAAGTGTCTTCTACTATAGCCTTAGGCTGACCAAAGCCTTGTAAGTGGATCTGGTGGACGGAAACTGAAAGAACCCCGTCACATATATATATATATGTTTGAAAACAGCACTATATAAGATAAATTTTAATTTTCTGAGAGATTTTACAAGTTTCGATTCTTCTTGAAAAAACAAACCTTATCAAAAATACATATTTTTGATAAGGTTCGTTTTTTTCAAGAAGAATCGAAACGTAAAGTTTCTCAGAAAATTAAAATTTATCTTATATAGTGACGTTTTTCAAACTTCTTTTTAATAAATATATACCCACTCATATGCCACCTACACTTTTCATAAATATATATATATATATATATATATATATATATATATATATATATATATATATATATATATATATATATATATATATATATATATATATATATATATATATATATATATATATATATATATGTATGTATGTATGTATGTATATGTTTGTGTGTCTGTGTTTGTCCACCCCCCACATCACTTGAAAATCAATGTTGGTGCATTTACATCCCCACAACTTAGTGGTTTTGCATAAGAGACCGATAGAATAAGTATTAGGCTTACAAAGAATAAGTCCTGGGGTCGATTTATTCAACAGAAAGCATTGCTCCAGCATGGCCACAGTCAAATGACTGAAACAACTAAAAGAATAAAGGAATAAAAGAGTTGTTTTGAAGTAACCATACATTATCTTGTAGGTTTGAGACTTGCTTATTTTTAGAATGACATTGCTAGGTAGGTGTGACATGTCGGATCTGACCGGTTTGAACATAAAACTGGTAGAATATATTTTGGCCAGATATGGCAGGTGTAAATGAGAAAGGGTTAAAACCATGAGAAAATGGACTTACCTGAAGTTGTCACCTTCATTGCGGAATGCTAGTTCCAGCTTCATTTGTTTACTGGTGAGTTCATCAAGCATAATTTGACGTCGTTCAACCTCCCGCTGTGTTCTAATCACCAGGTAAGGATAAACAAGTGAATCATATCCTGGACATTCGAGAGAAAAGTAAAGAATATCAAACAAGGTGGTGGAGGGGGACAGGGGCAGGTTTGGCTGTGAGGTAGGAGGGCGGCAAGTTGGCAGAAACGTTAGCACGCCAGGCGATATGCTTAGTGGTATTTCGTCTGCTACTACGTTCTGAGTTCAAATTCTGCCGAGGTCGACTTTGCCTTTCATCCTTTTGGGGTCGATAAATCAAGTACCAGTTACGCACTGGGGTCGATGTAATCGACTTAATCCGTTTGTCCCCTCTATGTTTAGCCCCTTGTGGGCAATAGAGAAATAAGAAGTTTGCTCTCCAGCCACAGGGTTTTGAGTTCAGTCTCACTGTGTGACACTTAAGGCAACTGTTTTGTACTATATAGTAACCAAAGCCACATGAGTGGATTTGGTAAGTGGAAACTGAAAGAAGCCTATTGTGTGTGTGTGTGTGTGTGTGTGTGTGTTACTGTCTCCTTGCCTTGACTTTGCATATTAGTAAAATCCTGTGCTGGTGGCACATAAAAAACACCATTCGAGTGTGATCGTTACCAGCGTCGCCTTACTGGCACGTGAAAAACAACATTCGAGCGAGGTCGTTGCCAGTGCCACTGGACTGGCTCCTGTGCAGGTGGCACGTAAAATACACCATTTGAGCGTGGCTGTCGTCAGTACCGCCTGACTGGCCCTTATGTGCTGGTGGCATGTAAAAGCACCCACTACACTCTCAGAGTGGTTGGAGTTAGGAAGGGCATCCAGGTGTAGAAACTCTGCCCGATCAGAACTGAGCCTGGTGCAACCATCTGGTTCGCCAGTCCTCAGTCAAACCGTCCAACCCATGCCAGCATGGAAAGTGGACATTAAGTGATGATGATGAAGTGTCACTACCCATGCAGGCAGAGTTCTTCATTTCCAATCATCATTTAATGTCCAGAATCCATGCTGGCATAAGCAGGGTGGTTTGACATGGGGCTGGCAAGCAGGGAGCTGTCCAGACTCCCAACTGTCTGTTGTAGCATGGTTTCTATGGCTTGATGCCCTTCCTAACACTAACCACTTAACAGAGTGTGTTGTGTGCATTTTATATGTCACCCCCACTCATAGGTGCATTAATGCAGCACTGGCACAAGTGCTTTTTAAGTGGCACCGGCACCTGAAAGAACAAGCCTGCATGCGTGGAGGACAGTGATTTTACATAAAATGTCTTGTTATGGAGGGGAACATTACCTTGCTTGGAAAGAGATAAAGGTTGGTGACAGGAAAGACATCCTGCCAAAGAAAATTTTCTTCTACATCTTGTGTCCAAACCATGGGAACCGTATGAACATGGAATAGTGGACATTAAAATAATGATGATGGTGATGATGACGACAACGATGATGATGACAATGATAATGATGGTATCGATCAAAAGTAACTCCATTTTTCCCATCGCCACCAACCCATTATCTTATCCATAAGGAAGATAATTCTGGAATATTGTGGAAGGAACATCATGGCTGAATTTCATTCAGATTGGGAAAAAAAAAAGACAGAGGAACTACATATTGTAATTGTCGTTAAGTCAGGGAACGAAACAGTGTGTAAGATTTGAAGTAAAACCTTCTATTGTGAAAAATAAACTAAAAGAAACCACTGACACTCCCTCAGATTTTGCTTCCATCTGATTCCTACCAATAAATAACATCACCAGCTATTCTGCTCTAATGACTGCCCATATTTCAAACCATGGAAGCCACTACATGGTCACTTGATCTGCTAGAAACAGCAACCAAATCTTTTAAAACCCACACAAGGCCAGCTGTTTATAGGTTATAGGCGGTATATTTTATACTACTGGTCGAAATCATGATGGCACCTGTGCCCAGCGTTGCCTTCCTGGCACATGTAAGACATTCGAGCGATGACGTTGCCAGTGCCGCTGGACTGGCTCCTGTGCAGGTGGCATGTAAAATACACTATTTTGAGCGTGGCCATTGCCAGTACCGCCAGACTGGCCCTTGTGCCGATGGCACGTAAAAGCACCCACTACACTCTCGGAGTGGTTGGTATTAGGAAGGGCATCCAGCTGTAGAAACTCTGCCAAATCAGATTGGAGCCTTGTGTAGCCATCTGGTTCACCAGTCCTCAGTCAAATCGTCCAACCCATGCTAGCATGGAAAGCGGACGTTAAAGGATGATGATGATGATAATGATGATGGTACACATTTCATCAGCTCCAAAAAGACAAAAGACAAAGCTGTTAGTTGCTGAATTCAAACTCAAAACACAAAGGAACACAATTAAACATGATAAAATATTTAGTCTAGCATTCTACATTTATTTTGTTTTCTGCAAAAATTGTTTTTATCCTTTACTTGTTTTCGACTGTGGCCATGCTGGGGCACCACCTTCAAGGATTTAATTGAACAAATCAACAATAGTACTTTTTTAAAGTCTGATATTTATTCTATCAGTCACTTTTGCTGAACAGCAAGGTTAAGGGGATGTACGTGAACCAACACTGATAGTCAAGCAAATAGTAGGGGTGGCAAACACAAACATACATCATCATCATCATCATCGTTTAATGTCCGCTTTCCATGCTAGCATGGGTTGGACGATTGACTGAGGACTGGTGAAACCGGATAGCAACACCAGGCTCCAATCTGATTTGGCAGAGTTTCTACAGCTGGATGCCCATATGTATATATACATGTGTGTGAAGGCGCATGGCTCAGTGGTTAAAGCATCTGGCTCATAATCATATGGTAGTGAGTTCGATTCCCAGACCCGGTTGTGTGTTGCATTCTTGAACAAGACACTTTATTTCACATTGCTCCAGTTCATTCAGCTATAGAAATGAGTTGTAACATCACTGGTGCCAAGCTGTATCAGCCTTTGCCTTTCCCTTGGATAACATCGATGGTATGCAGAAGGGAGGTTGGTATGCATGGGCAACTGCTGGTCTTTCATTAACAACCTTGCCTGGACTTGTGTCTCAAAGGGTAACTTTCTAGGTGAAATTCCATGGTCATTCATGACCGAAGGGGGTCTTTACCCTCTATATATTTACATGTCAGGCTT
Source organism: Octopus bimaculoides (assembly GCF_046866305.1). Classification (NCBI taxonomy): domain Eukaryota; kingdom Metazoa; phylum Mollusca; class Cephalopoda; order Octopoda; family Octopodidae; genus Octopus; species Octopus bimaculoides. Next base: position 58,352,319 of record NC_142935.1, read on the forward strand.
CCACACACTTTCCATCTACCTAATTCTCTCAAAAGGCATTAGTTGTCTGGGGTTATAGGAGAAAACACTTCCTTAATGGACTAAACATAAAACAGCATGGTTGCTAAGCAGGCTTCTTAACCACACAGTTAATGTCTAAGATAGTGAGCATAACATTATACAATTTCTTCTTTTTTCTGCAACAATTATCATAAAATAATTTTTTCCGTTTAATATTTCAATAATATCGATTTTATATTTCATCCTTTCAAAGATTGTCAATAAAATATAGCACCAGACATGTAGTAGAACCCATGAAATTGACTGTTTCCTCCTTCAAAACTGGAGGCTTCGTACCCATATTAGAAATCATAAATTCAATAGTAGCCGCGATATCTTTTTGACCTGTCTACGATATCTCCAGTAATCAAAAGGGATTCCTTCTTTGCTATTAGAAACATGTAAATTCCCAGGTAATTGTAGAATGTAACTGGTAAACCTTGTGTGGCGCTGCTATAAAGTCACAGCCATTCGAGCAATGACAGTTTATCGGCCAAGGGATATAACTACGTCTTAATGATTAGCCCCCTTTAGTAGTATATTTCGCCATATTACCTACTACTTGTCTCGGAAATCATAGCACAATATTTCAAGCCTATAACTAAATAGCAGGTTGTTAGATGCTTTGTCACTATTGCAGAAGTAGCATAAGTGGTGGTAATAAGTTCAGCACTGGATAATTAATAAGGTATAAGTGTATTAGTAACCTTTGTGAAAATTTACAACAATATGTTACTACAAAGAATCAGGCCTTAATGATAACCAATTCTCAGAAACAACCAGAATGGATTCTGATCAGATCATTCATTCACTACACTTAAATACTTCCTTTAGAAAGAATAGAAGATCGGAATCTGGAAGCAATACTAACACATGTGGGTTGTAAATTGAACAGTGTGGCCCATAGGAAATAAATTGGTTATACTTCTACAACACAAGATATTTCAACATTTTATACAATTTCATCATCATCATCATCATCATCATTTAATGTCCGTGTTCCATGCTAGCATGTCACAGAAGTCTGGTGCAGGCTTTTGTGGTACCATCCCACCGGTGGTAACACAAAAGCCTGCACCAGACTTCTGTGACTGTTTTGGCAGGAGTTTTACAGCTGGATGTCCTTCCTAACAGCAAACACTCAGCAGAGTGGACTTAGTGCTTTTTATGTTGTACAAGCACAGGCAAGGTGGGAAGTACTTTTTATGTGGCACACGCACAGGTGAGACGAGTAATGCTTTTTACCTGGCACAAGCACAGGCGAGGTCAGTTTTGGCAAGGTCTATACAGCTGGATGCCCTTCCGAACACCAACCAAAAGGCAGTGAGCTTGCAAAATCATTAGCAGGCCGGGGGAAAATACTTAGAGGCATTTCATCCATCCTTATGTTCTGAGTTCAAATTCTGTGGGGGTCAACTTTGCCCTACATCTCTTCAGGGTCGATAAAATAAGTGGCTGTGTGGTAAGTAGCTTGCTAACCAACTACATGGTCCGGGTTCTGTCCCACTGCGTGGCACCTTGGGCAAGTGTCTTCTACTTGGATGTTTAGAGTAAGCCCTTCCACCCTACCCCAACTCACTCCTCCCCCACATCCTAGTCTTTTAAAGCCTTGTGAGTGGATTTGGTAGACGGAAACTGAAAGAAGCCTATCGTATATATGTATATAAATATATATATATATATATATATATATATATATATATGTGTGTGTGTGTGTGTGTGTGTGTGTGTGTGTGTGTGTATTTGTGTGTCTGTGTTTGTCCCCCCTAGCATTGCTTGACAACCGATGCTGGTGTGTTCATGTCCCCGTCACTTAGCGGTTCGGCAAAAGAACTGATAGAATAAGTACTAGGCTTACAAAGAATTAGTCCTGGGGTCGATTTGCTCGACTAAAGGCGGTGCTCCAGCATGGCCACAGTCAAATGACTGAAACAAGTAAAAGGGTAAAAGAGAGAGAGTATCAATTGAATACTGGTGTCAATGTATTCAACTTAACTCCCTCCAGCAAAATTGCTGACTTAGTGCCAAAATTTGAAACTAATATTTAATTATAGATATAAAATAAGGTTTTTTTTTTATTATATAAACATCAAATGGCTATGAGTAGCCATCAAAGGAGTCTGAAGGTAAAAAATGGTTGAGAACCACTTCTCTACATTCTTAATTCAATGTCTCACTGCCTCTTCTGTTCAACTCTCTTACTCAGGCATCACTGTCTTTTCTATTACTTCAACAGGTACAGTCATCATCATCATCGTTTAACGTCCATTTTCCATGCTGGTATGGATTGGACAGTTTGACTGAGGTCTGGAGAGCCAGTGGCTGCACCAGGCTCTAATCTGATCTGGCAATGTTTCTACAGCTGGATGCCCTTCCTAATGCCAACCACTCCAAGAGTGTAGAGGGTGCTTTTCACGTGCCACCGGCACAGGAGCCAGTCATGGAGTACTGGCATCGGCCACGATCAGTTGGTGCTTTTTACATGCCACTGGCGTGAGAGCCAGTCAGGAGGACCTGGTATTGACCATTTTCAGAGGGTGCTTTTTACATGCCACTGGCTGGGACACTGGCCACAGCTACGATATTGGTTTTACTTGACTCAACAGGTCTTCTCAAGCTTATCGTATCGCCTGATGCATCAGTAGTATTCTGAACAGTATGCTTCATTAATATCTAGTGCAGCCGGAAAGTCAAAAAGCAAACTGAGATTTGGGTAGATGAGTGTCCAACAGTGAGACAAGTTGGCTGAGCAGCAGGAATCTAGTCAGAATTTTTCTAGCTGATGACAAAAACAAGATCCCACCCTAGCTGTCACAGTTTGATTTGTCCAACCCGTGCTAGCATGGAAAGCAGACGTTAAACGATGATGATGATGATGATGATGATGATGATGGCATAAGGAAGGTCATCTGGCCATAGAAACTGTGCCACAGAATACATTGGAACACGATGCAGTTGTCTGGCTTGGACTTGCCAGATTCTGTCAAACCATCCAATCTACTGCCAACAAGGAAGCGACACATTAAATGATGAAGGTGATGATGATGAGGATGTGCGTTTGTGTATGTGTGTGTGTGTGTGCATGTATGTACGTGTGTATGCATGTCTGTGCATGTGTATGTGTGTGTACTTGTATAGATATTTATGTTATTTATCTATTTGTATGCCCACACATACACAGACATATAAATCTGTGTGTGTGTGTGTTGTGTGCATACATTATGCACACACATTAAAAGACTAGGATGTGGGGGAGGAGTGAGTTGGGGTAGGGTGGAAAGGCTTACTCTAAATATCCAAATTGGTTAGGAAAGCAAACAATTGTTCATGCCGAAAACAACTGGTTGTGGCGGTGGTGGTGGTGGTTGTGGTGGTGGTAGTTGTGGTTGTGGTTGTGGTGGTGGTGGTGGCAGCAGCAGCGACAGGAGTATGTGCAAGGAAGGACATAAGAAAGAAAGCACAAAAGGAAAGTAATAAAAGAAAAAGAAAATTATGAATGAAAGAAAGAAAGAAAAGAATAAAGAGTGCGGAAAATAAAAAGAAGGAAATTGAATGAATGAATGGATGAATGAATGAATGAAAGGAAGCATGTAAAGGATACAGTCTGTGCAAGGCTGAGCGTTGTATAAGCATTGGTTTCAACTGGGCAACATCATTGGAGAATTTCTTCATAGATGTACGGATCTGTGAGTTGAGCTGTAACCATAGAAAAACAACAACAGCAAAACAATGAGATTTTATTTATTTATTTAGTTGAACAGAAAGACAGGGAGTAAAGAACTGGCATAACTGAAACAGCAAAAGAACAGAGAGAGAGAGAGAGAGAGAGAGACAGAGAGACAGACAGACAGAGAATGCAGGCAGCCTCCCTGTTTCACACACACACACACACAGACTGACAGAGGTCTGGCTTGCTCATTGCTTCTGGTGGTTTGTTTAGTTAACCCAATATTTTAAAGGGGGTAAAAAAAAAAATTAAAAAAAGATGAAACCAAAGCAAAACTCTTTATAAAGGGAAGATGAAACCAAGCCCCCAAACACTAAAAAAAAAAACAAAAAAAATTGCTGCCTTAACTATTACAAGATGAATTTATCATAGAACGAAAATGAAGACGGAAGATTTAAGCCGAAAGCAAAAAAAAAAAAAGACAGCAGCTTCATCATCATCGTTATCATTTACTGTGTTTTTCATGCTGGCATGGGTTGAACAGTTTGATAGGAGCAGGTAAGGCCGAGAGTTGCACCAGGTTCCATTGTCTGCTTTGGCATAGTTTCAATAGCTGGATGCCCTTCCTAATGCCAACCACTTAACAGTGTGTACAGGATGCTTTTTATGTAGCACCAGTAACAGTGGGGTCACTGAGTAACCAGCAGCAGAAAAATCCCTAGAATGGGAGAGCAAATGACACTGAGGGAGATGGCTTTGTGCTAGTCTAGAGATTAAAATAGAGTGATAGAAGAGGTAGGTGTCTTACTATAGAGGCAAACCCAGTAGGAAAAGCTTGGCTACCCCAGTAGGTAAAGAGAGTAAGGAGAGTATACTAGTCTTCTTTGGCTCCTGAGCAACCTGGCCTATTAAGCTGACCTTTGACCAAAGGAGTTCTAGCTGTGATATATTATATAGCTTTCTGTATTTTATATCCACACAACATCTCTGATGTTAAGGTACTGGACAACTGCACACATAGTTATACGTCCAGATCTTACTTCTACCACTGTGCTGTGCCTCTGAGCAAGGTACCTATTTTGCTAAGGTGAACAACAAGCAGGGCTAACAACTAATTCACAATTGAGTGGTTAGGAGTAGAATCATGTTGTACTTATTAGTTCAAAGAACAGACATAGTTATCAAAGCTGTCCTTTACATGCAGAAGTTTTATACAACTGAGTAACCAATTTCTGACGGTAAACTGATAGCAACCATAGCTAGATATTATCCAAGGGAAAGGCAAAGGCTGATACAGTTTGGTGCCAGTGACATCGTAACTCATTTCTATAGATGAGTGAACTGAAGCAGTGTGTTTTGCTCAAGAATACAACATACAGTGTGGTCTGGGAATCAAACTCATCATTGTTGGGGCCGATGATTGGCCCCCGTGCCAGTGGCACGTAAAAAGCACCATTCAAGCGTGATTGTTGCCAGCATTGCCTTACCGGCAAATACACCAGTGGCATGTGAAAAGACAACATTTGAGCGTGGTCGTTGCCAGAACCGACAGACTGGCCCTCGCATCGGTGGCATGTAAAAGCACCCACCACACTCTTGAAGTAGTTGGCGTTAGGAAGGGCAACCAGTTATAGAAACTTTGCCAGATCAGATTGGAGCCTGGTGCAGCCTTCTGGCTCGCCAGTCCTCAGTCAAACAGTCCAACCCATGCCAGCATGGAATGCGGACGTTAAACGACGACAAATATCAGTGGCATGGAGAGGTGACACTGGTATGAATGGGCGACTGTTGGTTTTCCATAAACAACCTTGACCAGACTTGTGCCTCGGAGGTTAACTTTCTAGGTGCAATCCCATGGTCATTCATGACCAAAGGGGATCTCTTTCTTTCAACGACAATTCCAGATATTTTGTGCTGTATTATACAGGACACTATATCAGATAGTGGAGCCAAGGAACATCACTCTTATTGTCTCAACTTAATTCATTAAAGAAAGTCACAAGAATTGGTAGGCTAATGATGATAATGATGCATGATAGCATGAAACAGTTTGCAATTAGATTCAAGTCATGTTCACTCCTGATATATTTTTCTAGATTTTTTTTTTTTCATGTCCTATTTGTTCAAAAACCAATATTGTTCTCATCAGGTGCAGAGTGGTGCCACATTACAAGCACCCTGTACACTCTGTAAAATGGTTGGGCACTAGGAAAGGCATCCTGCTGTAGAAACCATGCCAAAACAGACAATGGAGTCTGGGCAGTTCACCAGCCCCTGTCAAACCATCCAACCCATGCCAGCATGGAGAAAGGGTATTAGATGGTGACGATGATGAATAAATGCAAAAATAATTAAAAATAAAATGAATGAAAAAACAGTGACACAAGCAAAAAATACAATGTCCAAATTTCAAGAGTGAAAGGAAACAGAGATGAAATATGAGGGTAAAATGTTAAATGGTAAACAATGGTAACTGCAAAAAAAAAAAAAAAAAAAAAAAAAGCTAAGACATTTGAAGAATCTTACCTTAGTGTAAGCAGAACTTGTTCGTGGATGTTTATCTCTCTTGTTGAGTTCAACAAAGAGTTCATGACCCAACTTGGCACAGTTGTCATGTTTGCTCATCCTGAAAATACAAACAATTTTGTGAAATAGTCACTTATGTATCATATTTAATGTATACACACCACTGACTGGATAGTTACTGTAGTTTTTGTCTGTGATATAAAATCTCTTGTAGACATGCTGTGTTTAAAAACGTGTGGTTCAGTGGTTAGGGTAATCAGCTCATAGTCATAAAGTTATGAGTTCAATTCCTGATGGTGTGTTGTGTCCTTCAGCAATGAGTCATACCTGTAATTCAAAGGACCAGACTTGTCACACTCAGTACCATGTTGAATCACGCTGAGGATTATATTAAAGGTAACTATATCTATGGAGTGCTCAGCTACTTGCATGTTAATATCACAAGCAGGTTGTTTTGCTGATGGATCAACTGGAACGCTCATTGCCAAAACTGACAGAGAGCCAGGCCATGTAATATAGAAATAAAAAAATATATACATAAAAAGTTTGAACCGTTTTCATATCCCCTCTGTCCAACTTATATTACCCTCACCCTACTGTACCTTGTGGGTTTGTCCTGGTGGCATCTCAAACACCATCTATTTCATCATAACCAATGGAGTGCCAGTTATATAATGGAGCAAAACCATCAGATATCTTTTGGCCTTCTTGAATCTTGTATACTCACAGCCAACCACATCTCTAGATGAGATTTATCACCTCTGATATAGAAATCAGGTATTACACACTGTTTCTTATATTGAAAGTGATAAATCTCTTATGAGCATGTGACTGGTTGCAAATAGATGTCATTGAAAAGGCCCAAGAAGGTAAAAATGCATGTGGCATTCTTGCTAGCTGCTGTCAGGAGGACTTTTAACCCACCTCCAATATTTATGTTTTTGAACACAAAACATCCTTAAGAGGTTTTATCTCAGACAAAAATAGCAAAAATTTGTCTAACAACACTGTATATTCATTACGTATGACACATAATTAGTTTTTTTAATTTAATATTGGTTGTATTGTGAACACCAGATGAGTTCTGCGAAATGCTTTGGTAAGCTGAATAGGTATTAAAGACAATTTTCTCAATTGTAAAATTCCTACAAATAGGTTTAAACCTTTTGATAGCAAAACACTTGAAACTACTCTTGATTCTATGATGTAAATTTCAAGTTTTAAAGTGAATTAAATTAGAACCTTACTTCAAAATTTATGGTAATTTATGTTCTAAACATAATGTTAATAATAGTAAAACTGTTTAACTAATGTTGTCGTTATTTTCAGAATTAATTAAAATAAAGGCAGCGTAATTCAACTGAAATACAGTAACAAAAGGGTTAAACTTAGTTTAAAGTACAGAAGTTACAAAATCTCATTACTGTTTAATCCTAAGACAGCCTCGATCAAGGCTGTTCCAGCTATAATCACCTTGTCTTTATGGAGTATGTTTAGGAATACATTATCTGCTGCATTCTTCCCAAGCCAGTAGTGTGTGATTTGGTGGAGGTTTTTCCAAAACGTTCTTTCATAACTGAAGATGGTACGGTGTGATTTGAAGGAAATTTAGCTAGTATATCTAGCATGATGAGCAGCTATGGAGAGGACTTCCTTTGTTAGCATAAAATAAAACTCATTGTTCTCTATCCTTGGGTTAAGTCATAGCCAAACAAATTTATAGTGAAAAGCAATAAGAATTGAAGTTTATTGCTTAGTTGTGATGGAGATAAGGCAGATGGAGAGGAGAAGCAGAGTTTTGGAGGAGTTGCGTGACTGCATGGTGTGTGCAGTTGGAAGTAATGTAGGGTGTAAATATGGAAGTTTTCTTAATGTAAGTGTTGCTTATAACACTATATTATTTAATAGCTTGCTGTGCTTAAGAAGACACGTCGAGCTAAGTAAATACGTGGTTATCCTTGCATACAGGCATGTTCCCTGCATCCTTCTTCAGTTAAACGTTCTTAATCTTGCAGGCCCATGGGTGCTGGTGCCATGTAAAACACACTCATGCCAATGCCACATAAAAGCACCCATGCTGATGCTGTGTAAAAGCACCCAGCACACTTTGTAAAGTGGTTGGCATTAGGAAAGGCCAAAGAAAGCCAAAGAAACCATGCTAAAACAGACATGAAGCCCGGACAGCTCTCCAGCTGTCAAACCATCCAACCCATGCCAGCGAGGGAAACAGACGTTAAATGATGATGATGATGATGATGAGGTCAGTGGTAGAAAAATTTTATAATGTTGATAAAAAAACCTCTTGGCATCAGGAAAGAAAGAGAGTTTAGAGGGTGTGCAATGCACAAACAGATTATATCAGAAACAATTGATTTAATTTGTGCATATATAACAAGTATAAAAATTGTGATGCTGCATGGTTGTGAAACATGGGTATAGAATATGGACGGTATGTGGAAGCTAGAGAGAAATACTTGAGTACAATCCATGGTTAACATCCACTTTCATGAAAATCAGAGGATAAGTGACTTTGAGAAAGGAGTGGAGGTGAATGCATCCAGCCATAGAAACCATGCCAAATCAAACTGGAACCTGGCACAGCTCTTCAGCTTACCATTTCCGATCAAACCATCTAACCTTCGCCAACATGGAAAGAAGACACTAAATGATGATGATGACAATATTCCAATCAACCTTTTCATTAAAATTGATAAACAACCTTCAGCTATACATTTGCTGCTTCCATCATTAATGCTATATCACCCAAGGAAATGAACACATGAATATGATCCACCTGATGTCTGTGGATTGTACTGTAATCATCTGAGGAATACAGACTATGATCAGAAGAAACATGTAATTTGTGGAAATGTACATAGCAATGCATTAAAATATTTATAAATTCCATCCATGGATTATTATTATTATTATTATTATTCTTATTATTATTATTATTATTACTATATTTACTCTACATTATATCAGCACATCTCGGTACAACCCCATAAAACTGCTATTGCTAATTTCTATTATTAGGTCGTAGCTGACATAATAGGAGCTTTTCTATGCATACTCAAAAACTTGAATATATATATTATATATATTGGGTCATCCTATAAATTACATGGTTTTTTCAACTGTATGAACTAAAAGTCAGAGGAGGACGGGATAAACTACCTGCATCAACTTGCTATAAGTACCTTGTATTTATTCTTAGTGCAAGTTTTGAAGAGTGCAGTTCGATTTTAACAGTTATTTTTTCAAAGTTATAATGGAAGTGACAAAGGAGCATATTTAGCATATTTTGCTTTATGAGTTCAATAAAGGCAACAATGCAACGGAAAGTGTGAGGAATATTAATGCAGTATATGGGGACCAGACAATAAACATAAGCCAGTGTCAATGGTGGTTCCAGAAATTCCAAGCAAGAAACTACAGCCTAGAAGACAAGCCTCATCCTGGAAGATCTGTAGAGCTTGACGAGGACATCCTGCAAACCCTAGTGGAACAAAATCCCATCATAACTATTGAGGAACTAGCAGAGAAGCTTGGCTTTGGTCATTCAATCATCCATCAACACCTGCATGCCATCAGAAAAGTCAGCAAATTAGGTTAATGGATTTCTCACAAACTTTATGACTCTAATTGCATGCCGAGAGTGAATGTGTACTCTTCTGTGCTGTCATGTCTCATGAATGAACCTTTTTTAGACTGAATAGTGTCTGGTGACAAGAAATGGGAACTGTATAAAAATGTCAAGCACTGAAGACAATGAGTAGGGAAAGGAGAAACACCAGTACTCCAGGCTAAAGAGGGTTTTCACCCACGTAAGGTGTTGTAATGTTTGGTGGGATATGAAAGGTTTAGTCCACTTTAAACTTTTAAACCCAAACCAAACAATAACAAAGGAGGTCTACTGTGAGCAGCTTGAGTGGCTTAAGTCAACACTAGAAGAAAAACGACCATCTTTGGTTTCAAGGAGAAAGATGTTCTTCCATCAGGATAATGCTCGGCCACAAACAGCGAAGATGACATTCCAAAGGCTGAAGCAGTTTGAATGGGAAATGATGCCCCGCCCAGCATATTCGCCAGACATGATGATGATGATGATAGTATAGCTTCTTATCACTAATAATGTTCTTGAAGGTGTATCACAGTTTCTGACATCTAGCTGAGTCACAGAGAATTAAGTATACCATTAAAACATACAATAATACAAACACATAAGTGCGCGCGCGAGTGTGTACGCTTGTGAGTATAGATAGGTAAAAGACATAAATTTATGCATGAAGTGTCAACAGCCTACCCTACAATAGCAACATATTGCAAAACGCTATTGTTTATACATTGATTTATATACAATTAGTCTTGTGTTTATCTAATTTATTGATTATTCTTGAACTTCTATATGACACATCATTGAAAACAAAAACTTGTCTAACGGAAGTCGTATATCTCCCTCTATTGTCTTCAGTTAACTTTATATTTCTCGGCGAGAGTCATTATAACTTCACTGAGATCGTTCATTTCCTTGCGAAAGACATGAACGATACACAATCCTGTTTACTTCCACTACAGTCATTCATCTGAACTTAATTAGGATTCTTGGGATTACTACACCTGCAAGGAATATCAGTCAGACCTCCCTCAAATCAGACCCCACCACCTTCAAAAAGGAGGATACATTAAATGATGGCTTCAAACCTTGACACAACGCCAGTAATTTCAGGGTAAGGCTTAAGTCGATTACATCGACTCCAGTACTCAGCTGGTGCTTATTTTACCGACCCTGGAGTGATGAAAGGCAAAGTGGAATTCGACGGAATTTGAACTCAGAACATAAAGACGAACAAAATACTGCAAAAGCATTTTTGCCCCGTGTGCTAACGATTCTGCCAGCTGGCAGCCTTACATTAAACAACGTATGTATTCCTAGATGCTGTTAAAAGCGTAGGATTGGAATGTCTTTGACCATAGATCTGTTTGATCAGAGTTGAATGGGGGTGAGAAACATAACAATTGAATAACAACAACCATAATCCTATTATAATTCCAAGAGAATGTAATTGTATAGTCCACAAACAGCCACCAGATCAGCTGAGTGACGCCCCCCGCTGAGAGATCCCTTAGAAACAAGGCTGCGCCTAAAACGCGGAATAAGAAGTCGTGGCGCAGCTGAGCCCAGACTTCTCAAATTGCTACTTACCCCTAAGATGTTAAGGTTCGTTATATCGAAAGTTATGGATAAATACAATGGGAGCCTTTATTTGATTGTAGTTAAGAAATAGTTGTTGTTTTGATCCAGCTCAGCGCTGATCGATCGATCAAACTTATCAAATGCGTTCAAACTATGAACATCTCATTTTTCTTTTTTTATTTATTCATTCGTTTTTATTTTGTTTTTTCCTAATATGTCTTTTTTCTAAGTTTGTAGGGTGTGATATGAAAGAGATCTATCCACTATTCCAAGCAGGTAAAGCAATCGTTTATAGTGGATCCCTTCGTTGGTTTGTGTCAGCTGGTGACAATAAACATAGTCGATATTATTTTAACAATAAACATTATAAACATGCTATAAATAAACTAATACAGTGTAATGATCACCAGAGACAGATTACACAAGAGTTATAATGGTAAATAAATATGAGTTTGGAGTTAAGCTAAAAGGAAATTAGACTTGTATCTTCCGAAAATCACAAAGGAAATAGTTCCTGAAATATAATGGATCTTCGTCTTTAATAACAAGTTCGTTATCCGGACTTGGACTGTTAAAGGATACGTCTAAGGTAGGCTTTGTGTCTGGAACATATAGACTTTAGAGCAAGTTTAGTGTCATGTGTAGAGATTACCAGACATGATCACGAGATTGTTGTTTTATCAACAATAATAAACAATCACGGGACGAAGACAGCTGAAGGCGACGCCTAATATACAAGAGAGAGGAACTGTTATAGTAAAACGAATAGCACTGAAAATAGCTGAAACTGTCCTGTTTAAATAACTACTAGATTTAGAAGGAAATAATCCAGGATTGTTTATAATAATGATAAAAATCAGGTTAAAAATCTACTCACCAGGGATCGGAAGGCATTTTTAGCTTGTTGTCTTTATGGAAGACAAAATGGCATGCGCACTCGTTTAGCTTACACCGGCGGTCCTATGACATAACGCTTCCTACAAAATAATAAACTGCCAAAACTTTCTTTGTTGATTAATAAATGTGGTTAATAATTTCCGTCAAAAGCATAACAGAAAATATATGCTAATTTTTCTGTTTCCATAATGATACTGATTTGTGATATCTGTAACTTTAATCACTTCCTGGTTCCATCGTAATGAGAATGATTATCATCGAACTTCTTTCCTGGTTTTCTGTTTACCACCATCAATGCGACAGGTATTATAACTATCAAAATCTCATCTGTCCTAACTACATTCTTACTTGTATATATATATATATATATATATATATATATATATATATATATATATATATATATAAATATAGGTAATCTTCCAGTTTCGGGAGGTAAAAAAGTAAATAAAAATACAAGGGAAATAACTTAAAGTCTTACTAGTATTATTCGTACTACTCTGAAATGTGATTTTTTTTTTTTTAGCTGTTTATAAATCAATTACACACGTGATTGAAGTTACCTGTTTATATATAAATCACACACGTGATTGAATAGCATAGTACTGGCTGCACAACAACTTATGATAACCTTCCAGTATAGGGAAATAATGGTCAAACTAAAGCGTTTGACCCGAGCTCAAAAAAAAAAAAAAAAAGTGTAATAGGTGTAAAACAACTTGCTGTGAAGGAATATGAAGAAAAAAATGCGCGCTCGCGAACGGGTGGGGTGAGGAGAGTACGGATAATACTAGTAAGACGTTAAGTTATTTCCCTTGTATTTTTATTTACTTTTTTTACCTCCCGAAACTGGAAGATTACCTATATATATGTACGTGTGTGTTCTGCTTTCAATTTACGTTTAATATATTCTTTCACCTCTGCCACTATCCGGCATATACAGGAGCTTACACTTATCAAGTATTACCTAAAAAATTTACAGTATATATATATATATATATATATATATATATATGGCATATCCTTCGATATGACTTGACGAATTCAAAACGTATATTTATAAAATATATACATGTATGTATATACGTGTGTGTGTGTGTGTGTATTATGAATAATCGGCAGAAATTACAGTGACTGAAGTCCCAAGATTTGTGCATTGGCACTTATCAATGCGAAACTCAGGTCCTTAAATCACTAATTTTGGCCGAACAATAACCGTGGAAATAAGAGTTTAAAACCCTTAGAGCCGCAAGAAAGCACATTTTCATATAATGACAGGGAAGAACCGCCCCACAGTGAAGCTAGATCACTATACTAGACTAGTTTCACTTGAAAATTACAAGCTTATCAGTAGAGACTATTCAACCGCTGGGTAGTTTAGCTAAATCCTCGCTGCCATTATACATATTTATCATATGAATTTATGACTGATTCAGCAAACTATTGAGAAATAAATATCAATTTAATGTATACCATTTAAAAATAAGATCTATTAATAGTTTCTTGTCATTGAGACACGTGATTCAGTAGATTTTTGTAACGTGCCTTGTGTCTCCAATACCAGGCTATAGGTAGATGGTTTGTTCTGCCTTGTCCTGTTTTTCAACTATTGCAAATCATGTGCACAGGGGCCGCACATAGCTTGGAGACACAAGGGCACGTTATAAAAATCTACCTAACCACGTGCCTCATTAGCAAGAAAGTATTTGTAGTTCCTATTTTAAATCAGTGTACATGTGTGTGCGTGTGTGTATGTATTTCTTTTATTCTTTTACTTGTTTCAGCTAATGGTGTTGACGTAACACACATCATTTATCGCCTTTTGATTTTAGGGATGAACATATGACATTAAGTACCCGGGTGGGGCAGTTGGCTATGACGCATAGGTTTCGATTCTCGAGGAGTAGTTTCCTCAATAGGCATTTCTGGAGGGAAGACTCTGACTGAGTCAGCTGTGTATCTAAGTCTTCCCTATGGATGGTTTTCTTGATAACAGCCGTTGCGCTGTCATTGATGTGTAGAAACATCCAGAAACAGCTGTTGAATTGTTCCATTTCTTGGGCTTTCGATCTTAAATATAATTACTAAGAGATGGAGGTATTCGTTTACTCCTACTAGCTTTTGGAACTGTGCTACAAATTACTCAATATTATATCACACTTCCTGCATAGTGGATACAGGGAAATCCGTTTCGAACGTCCCTGGCCTTTACACTGATAAGGGAGAGTAAGTGTGTGGTTGACAGATATATCTCTGCAAGCGGCTTTCTTGTAGGGCTTGATGTTACTGTCACATCTCACTGTGATTTTTCTGATTTTCTAAGGTCGAGTACTGAATACTGGGGGCGAATCATGGTCGCAAAAGTTTAAAATAAGGAGTTAGCTTCTTCGCGAGTAGTTGTGAAGTTGTGTATATCATTCGCATATCTCGGGGGGGGGGGAAGAGTGGCAGTTACAGAGCAATTGGCTTTCCAGCTGGTTCACATGAATGATGTCAGGAAACCCAAGAGACTAAAATCCCATTTGTAGGTCTGTATGTTTGGTTGGCGAAACTAATGTAGAAATTGCCTATAATGATGGACGGGAATGTTTAGATGTGGTGAGGCAGAAATAGTAGCGATTAGAGGAGATGATGCAGTCGGTCAATAAGCCGCCTATTCAATTAGCGGATACTGAGATATAAAGTGAGAGAAAGAGGGGGAGGAAGGGAGGGAGAGAGAGAGAAAGAGAGAGAGAGAGAGAGAGAGGGGGGAGACTGTGAGGAAGAGAGAGACGTTGAGGCTGATAACATAATAGTTGTAAAATAATATCTCGAGTTCGAATTGATATAGACTTCTGATGACCTCATCGAAGATTCTGACGTGTAAGCTTTAGGATTTGATGGAGATTCCAAAATATTTTGTATAACTTTCTCCAAAGCTAGAGACAACGTGTCTCATCTTCAACTTGAGTGCAGTTTTATGTGCTTCGATTAAATGTTAGAATGTAGGAAATCACATATTTCTGGTGATGAAGTTAGTTTTACACATAGTAGAGAATCTTCAACGTACTCAGTTATAGGTTGGTACAGATGGTGATGGTGATGATGGTTGTTATAGTTATGACGGTAGCAGTAGTTTAGTTCCACTCTGATCGAGAAATCGAGAATGTTGATGTTCAAAGATATTCTAGTTGTAACCATCCTATCTTATTTGTTTATCTATATCTATATTGTCCAATGTCTTCTTCATTTAAATCAGAAGGATGTTATTTGAAGGAGATTTTGTTGCTGTTTGTAGCACGTCAAGTGACCAGGTAGATGTTCCATCGTTAGATCGAGAATTGTTCGCTATTTTAAACAGTCGACCCAAGACACCTGATGAAGGCTGGAAGGTATATCAGCCGCAATGTTGTGCTAACAACAAACAAGATGAGGACAAATATCAGTCGAATGTAAATAATGTACATAATTCATAGAACTGTAAGTGATTTTTGTCTTACGCACGAGAGAAGTAAAAGAAAAGCCTCACTGAAGCGGTCTGATGCAACCCACAACATGTCTAGAGTTATCTCGGTGCATACCAAACATAAGACTCACTTACCTTTGAATATAACCCAGCCTAACCAAAATGCGCACCAAACGCAGTTAGATACTACAAAGTTTTTACTATCAGTGTGAACGTTAGGCCGATGTGTAAGAAGTAGAAACCTTCATTATGAGTTGCAACCATGAAGTTTAGGTTCAGTCACACCACGCGGCACCTTGCGCAAGTGTTTTTTTTTCTTTTTGTTGAATTGTGTTTTAGTAATGGGGTCGATTTCTTCGACCAAGCACATCAACTCTCTCTCTCCCCCTCTTTCTTCCTTAACGCTCGTGCGTACTCATAAACGCCATACATCCTAGCTGAAAGCCAATTTATCACTCTCTGAACAACAAAAACAGAATAAATAAAATTGTGTTTTGAAGGGAAATAACTTGGACAAATTTATTGCGAGTTACGACACTTGATTTTATGAGATAACTAAACAACTTCGTTTGTCATGTATCGTACATCTGCAGCGCATGAATGACACTACTACGAAAATCTTTCTGATGAACCGCAAGGTCTCGATCTGCTTTGCCATTCTTGTCCGCCTCCCTCATGATATTGTCCGTCTATTGCGGTCTTTATCTGCCTCTTGATCTACAACCCTCTGCTTTACCTTCCGTGATAATGTTTTCTACACAACTACTTTTTCGAATAACGCCATAACAGATGAGCCACAATGTGTAGGTGTTGTCATACGAAACAAAAATTTCATTTTTCAATATTCCTGGGTGAATGTTTGAAAATAAATGAGAGTGACTGTCAAATCTATATCGTCATAGCAAGAAAGATAATGTAATATAGATTATAGAATTTCCCACTAAAGTTGGGATATTTATACACCCAACAATTCTGTCAAATGAAGTACGCAAAATTAAGTTGCACTTTGGTAGCTCCCGAATCACTATTTATAGAGATGTGGTGTTAAGAAAAAAACAAGTAAGGGGACTAAGTTTGATAGTTTTATTCATATGGTAGTGAGAAACAAAGAGAGTGTAGGTAACACGTACAGTAGCTTCTTCAATGCGTCTTCATTTATTAGTCTTTATATAAAGTGAACACACCACTTTAACCCCTTTGCATTATTTAACTCGAAGAACATCTTAAAGTGAAGACTAAGGTAACATTTAATTTAGGGGAAGAAATTATACTTGGGGATGATTGCGGCTATTGTCTGCCATAGTGTAGAAGGCATGCTATGTTTCATAGACATTATTTGTTTGAAATGATTGTATGACATTTGGGGGTTTTTACAGCAAATCTTTATCTGGACCTACATATGTTACCCCCATTAGTGGTGAGAGAATTCAATGCGCATGACTCGTTACAGGAATCTCAGAGACGAAAGGAAGATGGGCGATATCCTCAGACGGAAAACCTAATAAGAACGCGTGCAACAGAATGGACTAAAATCATTCAAGATGCCAGGTGCAGGATTAAGTCTCCCACTCAAGTAAGCCATAATGGGTTTGAACTCAGAGCGCAAAGAGCCGGAATAAATATCGCAAGGCAACAGATCCGATATTCCTGTAGTTCAGCCAATTGACCGTCATAGATTTGTAGGTATTTTTTTTTTTTTAATAACGTAGAATGAATGACAAGCAATGTAGACCTCGGCAACATTTCAGTGTCGGCGCGCAGACGATCGGAACAAATAACGCGAATCATTCTACCGATATACTGTTCACTTGCCATTGTGTAACCACAAGATTTGACTTAGAAATAACTATCCGGATGACGAAAGTTCTTTGTCAGCCAAAACTTGATACGAATCAAATCACACAAATTGAACAGGTCGTTATAGAATCATGGGAGCTAGGAGACGCAAACAACTTTATCTATATAAGCATTACCATCAGTAATCACGTTAAGCTCATTGATAGCTTATACTGCAAGGAGAGCGAATGCAGCCAGACTT
Organism: Octopus bimaculoides; assembly: GCF_046866305.1. Lineage (NCBI taxonomy): Eukaryota > Metazoa > Mollusca > Cephalopoda > Octopoda > Octopodidae > Octopus > Octopus bimaculoides. Next base: position 58,370,128 of record NC_142935.1, read on the forward strand.
ATAGAAGATGTTGAGAGAACAACTATGTGGCAAGAAGCACGTGTTGTTCCACATGAAATGCAAATGAGCGGGGTTGTAGTATTATCCATTTTATTATATGGATCAGAGGCGTGAACGCAAACCGGAAAAAAAAATGATGATTCACCCGATATTTCATGCATATCAGAGAAGGCGAAGATCCCTATCTCTGGCACCGAAGAGAATTTGGAGCTACGAAATCCTCGTTGGCTTGAGTATGTTTGAAAAAAAAATGAAGAAAATCGGTTTGATGCCGAAACAAATATTCTACTTACAGTTATCTGGAGGTAAAAGATATCAGGGTAGATACGGACTGAAATAGAAGAATATAGATATTCTAAGATAAGGAGTTCGGAGTTTGGTAATCACGGCTGGACCACAGCAGATAAAGACAACTACCAATGGTTGTGGTCATGTCACTTCTGATACTGAGACTTATAATAGTGGTAGCCAACAAATGCGTGGTTACAGATGGAAGAAAAAAAACCCAGAAAGATGGTAAAAACTGGACCAACTTTACTAATATGTTTACTCGCCCTTGGGTTAAATAATTGCAATAGAACTAAGTAGTCAAAAGAAATTATAGATAATTGCTACTGGTTTTATTTAGTCTCAGGTGTGTTCTGAGTGAGCAAACCTTTGATTGAATATGCTCCAATAGTGACAGTCCCTCATCTATTATTCACACATATTCTTAAAGATAGTTTAGTTTACTTTGAAGAAGTAGCTACTATTTGAAGCAGAGATGGAAAGGCATTTGCTCAGATTATTTAAAAAAAAAAAAAAAAAAAATTAGAATACAACTCTCAAAAACTGTTTACAGAGTTACTTCCCTTAAACTTTTTGTTTCTCCTTTTCTTGTCACTTCTTCTCAAATGTTATCCTATCTCATTCTCCCTTTTCTCTTAATGTCTTCCTCCTTTTCCTCGGATTCTGTTTATTCTTTTACCAATATAAACATATCTTTTATTTTCCTCTTATTTTTCTTTGTTAATACTTTTACACATTAGTAACGAAATTTCACAGCAGAAATAACGTGAAAATAAATAGGTAAACTGGCAAAACAATTGTTTTCCAGTATTTGTCATAGCCTTTTATGTTTTGAATTCAAATCCCGCTTTTGAGGACACAATTTGCTTTTCATCATTCCAGGTTTCAATTTAAATTCATTTAGTGTAACTCTGGAATCGATTTAAATTTCTAGCCCTGTAACTACCTTACATTATCTTATTTTCAATGTAAACAATCTTCTTCTCTTTCTTTTCTTCACCTCCCTTTCTCCTCCTTTGCTTTCCCTCTTCCACTTTTTACACTCTTCCTTCTACTCACTTCCATTTTTCTCCCTCTTGCTTCCACTTCCCCACAACCTTCGTCTTCTTCCTTCTAACTCTCTCACTCCTCGTGTCCCCTTTGTTACAACTTCATTCTTTCTCTTTCCCGCCGTTTTCCTACTCTAGACATGCGCATCATTCACTTCCTGTCTTTGGAATAAACATTGGAAATTTTGTATTTTCGCTTTGCTGCATCGTGAGCCAACGTTTCTGTATTTTCTTTAAAATCAGAACTATGTTCAGAGTCCTCTTTAAAACAAACCTATTTAGAAAAACATAACCAATATAACCATCTGAACATTATCATTTATATTTACAAACTAATGCTTTTACATTGTTATACTTTCATAAATATATATACATATATTCGATCGAATTACATATAAGGTTTGTGGCATTTTTTTTTAAAGTACTTACATGTTATTAACACACGGGAAGTTGTTGAGCCTAATATTTATAGATTGATACCCTAGAAGCCTGCCATATATATATATATATATTTGACAGGAAGGGCAACCAAAAAAAAAAAAAAAGAAAGAGACCTCGATATTATGCAAATCGAGGAATTTATCTGTAAAATTATAAGTGTCACATATTTTTACAGATATATATATATATATCGTTTGTAGAAATACATAAATCTGAAGATAAAGAATACGGATACCATCCGTTTGAGCGTGTAGGGTTAGATTTAAGTATATATGTATATTCGTAGATGCAAACAAAATAGAGCTCAGACCAAAATCGTGTGTGTATATATATAGAGAGGGAGAGATAGGCTGGTAGAGATGGACTATATGTAATCTGAACCTTTCCCTCCCTTATTTATTAATTTTTTTTACGGAATCCCACGTTTTAAGCTATGGAGATTCCGATTCTGAAAAAAAAATTTTTGAAAAATTTCAATCCCCCCGCCCCACGAAGCAGGCTATTTATATGCTAGAAGTAACAGCCAAGGTTAGAGTTAGGGTTAGGGTTTGAGTTAGGATTAGGTTTACCCTGTGGTTCTATATAAAACCGGCGGGGGGGGGGGGATCGAAATTTTGAAATTGCGATTTTTGAAAAAAAATTTTCAGAATCGGAATCTCCATAGCCTAAAACGTGGGATTCCGTAAAAAAAAACAAAATTTGGCACTATCATGCTATTAGCTGTCAGAAGTGAAAGTGCTCACTGCTAGTGAAGTATCTGTCTGTCTGCCTGCCTGTTGCTGGCCTATCGATTCTTTGGCTACTGTCAGCTAATACCATGACTGGCCGGAGCGAGCTATATGTCTGTCTGTCTCTCTCTCTATCTATCTATTACTCGAAAGTTCGCGCGTCCGCGCTAGCTAGTCGTGAGTGGTCGATCCTATTATTTTTAAACTTCAAACTTCATTTGTTTTCTATTTTGATAAATTCTCTCTGTTGAAAATTATATTTTTATATTTTAAATAATTTGCAATTTCAGGAAATATGTTTTTATATTAAATTTGTGTTTTCTACTCACGACTAGCTAGCGCGGACGCGCGAACTTTCGAGTAATAGATAGATAGATAGAGAGAGAGAGAGACAGACAGACATATAGCTCGCTCCGGCCAGTCATGGTATTAGCTGTCAGTAGCCAAAGAATCGACAGGCCAGCAACAGGCAGGCAGACAGACAGATACTTCACTAGCAGTGAGCACTTTCACTTCTGACAGCTAATAGCATGACGTGCCCAAAATTTAAAAGGGGGGGGGGTATACCCAGATTACGTATACTCCATCTCCACCCCCAGATGTATACCACAACTTTCTCTCACTCTTTCTTCCTGTTTCTGTTGTACCTGTATTTCAAAGGGGCAGCCTTGTCACACTGTGTCACTATGAATATCCCCGAGAACAACGTTAAGGGTACACGTGTCTGTGGAGTGCTCTGCCACTTGCACGTTAATTTCACGAGCAGGCTGTTCCGTTGACGGAGTGCCAACAACAATTTGTGTATATATGTGTGTGCGTGTATTATGAATAATCGGCAAAAATAACAGTGACTGAAGTCCCAAGATTTGTGCATTGGCACTTATCAATGCGAAACTCAGGTCCTTAAATCACTAATTTTGGCCCAACAATAACCGTTTTTACTATAGTACTGCTACTTATTTCATCGATTCGGAAAGGATGACAGCCATAGTCGATCTCAGCGGAATTTAAACTGAGAACGTGGAAACGGACGAAATGCCATTAAGCATTTTGTCCAGCATGCTAAATACTGTCAGCGGTTGAGTAATGGTTTCAAATTTTGGCAGAAAGCCAGCAGTTTCGGAGAAGGGGTGAGTCTATTACATCGAATCTAAGGCTCTGCTATCGAATTAGGTGGGATACTCTTTTACTTGTTTCAGTCATTTGACTGTGGCCATACTGGAGCACCACCTTTAGTCGAGCAAATCGACCTCAGGACTTATTCTTTGTAAGCCTAGTACTTATTCTATTGGTTACTTTTGCCTCATCACTAAATTACGGTGACTTAAACACACCAGCATCGGTTGTCAAGCGATGTTAGGAAGACACACACACACACATATATATAGATATATATATACATATATATGACGGGCTTCTTTCAGTTTCCATCTACCAAATCCTCTCACAAGGCTTTGGTCGGCCCGAGGCTATAGTAGAAGACACTTGCCCTAGGTGCCACGCAGTGGGACTGAACCCGGGACCATGTGGTTGGTAAGCAAGCTACTTAATGTTCTCCTCTACAACAAGATACCTGTTTCTCTCTCTCTGTCACACTCTAACCTTTCATCACTTGGCATAAGGCCACCTCCTCCAGTGCTTCCTCCTTTCTCAAAGGATCTACGGCTAGTTATCTAGTGACCCTGCCAGTGCTGATGCCATGTAAAAAGCATCTGGTCCACACTGTAAAGTGGTTGACAATTAGCAGGGCATCCAGCTGTAAAAACAATGCCAAAACTGACTTCACCTGTGCTGGTGCCGTGTAAAAAGCACTCATTCCATTCTGCAGGGTGGCTGGAGTTAGGAAGGGCATCCTGCTGTAAAAAAAAAAACAATGCTAAAGCAGACACTGAAGCCTGGTGCAGTCTTCTGCCTAGCTAGCTCCCGTCAAACTAACCAACCCATGCCAGAATGGAAAGTGGACATTAGATGATGATAATGATTCATCTGCATGAATGTATTCTTATGTGTTTGAGTGTACATATATATATACACAATCATGCAGTTTATTTACTTGTATATTGATTGTACACAACTTTCCATATTTCAAAATCAATGCAAGACTATGGTTTAGGGTTTCAATCGTTCTGCACAATTAATGCATTTGTATATCTTTAAAACACATTTGTTTATTAGAAATTCTTTCCTTTTAAAACCAGATGGAAACCAAACAAAAGAACAAGAAGAAAAAAAAAAAGAGTGCCATCTTGGTAACACAGTACACAGAATGGCCATCCAGTGATGATTCCTCAGACAATGACTACATACCAATGGATGACTCCGATGAAGAACAGTTGGTGTGAGTAGAGCTGAGAAAATTGACATTCATACACTTTTGTAGTTCAAGAGACCAAGGGAATTTCACTGCGTTACATCTTACTGGTTATCTTAACCATGTGTTGTAAATGTGTATCTATATATATAAAAATGAGAATGTGTGTCTGTCTGTTTGTCTGTGTGAATCCCTAAAACTCGAGAACTACGCAACCAATTTCATTCAAATTTTATTACAGATGCCTTACTTAGGGTTCCAGTTGTGTTTTAGTCAAAAACAATTTTAACTTCTTCCAGAGTTCGAGCCCACAGCAACATAATATCTCCTCCACTATTTAAGTATTACGTGTCAAAAGTGAAACAAAAACACTCATGTCAAATACTTTCACTTTAAAAATGAAACTATTCTACTAACTGAAACAATCACATTTCGATACTGTAATGACAGATACTTTCAGAGAGAGAGAGATGTATATGTATACATATAGATGTATATGTACACGTTATTCCACTAACTGAAACAATCACATTTCGATACTTTCAGAGAGAGAGAAAGAGATGTGTATGTATACATATACATGTATATGTACACGTAAATACATAGATATATATATATAGATATAGATCTACATGCATACATGTATATGTATACACATGTGTAGATGTATATATATAGATGTACATGTAATATGTACACATATATACATATATATACATGCATACAGATATCTATACATATATACACCCATCACACACAAACACACACATTAGTCATTTGTTTTCTTATCCAAAACTACGTCAAAAGTACTGAACGGATCTTTATGAAATTTGGAAATTATATTCTATGTATAACGGCCATAACTCCCATGAAAATTCATATATTTTTGATGTTGATGAAATTTTAACCCGAACATAACAGATGAGCATTATTTGTAATTCAACGGTACAACAGTGTAAGACTACCCTTTCAGATATACTTTCATTGTGATTTCTGCAATGTGGTGCATAAATTGTCAAGTAAATGAGACGCATCTTTGCCTCCACTGATTCACTTCCAAAGTGTTGAGTAAAATTATTTCGTTGCAGACCTCCTTTGGGTCTTTTTATTATCACTACGACACACATAGTCCCCAGTTGGTAACATTGATTTCAAGGCCCTCCTAGATGAGAGACTGGCATTCCACTTAATGTCTATGTTCCATGCTGGCATGGATTGGAGAGTTATTAATGTAGAAATATGGTATCGTAGCTACTAACAGTTGAGGGTTGCGTAGTCTAGACGGCGCTTTTAGATTTCATTATTCTCTTTAACCCGGGCAAAGCCGGGTATTTCTGCTAGTATATATATATATATATAACATTTCCTTGTGTTATACATAAAGCAATAATCGTGGAGGCGCAATGGCCCAGTGGTTAGGGCAGCGGACTCGAAGTTTCGATTGCCAGACCAGGCGTTGTGAGTGTTTATTGAGCGAAAGCACTTAAAAGCTCCACGAGGCTCCAGCAGGGGATGGTGGCGAACCCTGCTGTACTCTTTCACCACAACTTTCTCTCACTCTTACTTCCTGTTTCTGTTGTGCCTGTAATTCAAAGGGTCAGCCTTGTCACGCTGAATATCCCCAAGATCTACGTTAAGGGTACACGTGTCTGTGGAGTGCTCAGCCACTTGCACGTTAATTTCACGAGCATGCTGTTCCGTTGATCGGATCAACTGAAACCGTCGACGTCGTAAGCGACAGAGTGCCAACAACAACATATGTACTGGTGCCTCTTCATGGTCACCCAGTCTGCTAGAGCTAAAGGCCAATTCTTTAAATCATGCTGTATCATCTTAAAACAGCAGACATGTTAGATAATCTAGTCTTGTATATACTTCATAAATATGAAGCAGGGTGGTCATGGATGGAATGCCTCTGACTGTTAGTGTGCTTATTATTACAGCATCAGAATTTGCGCATGTCTCATTGTTGGTAGCATGAGAAAATAGCTGTAATGCACAAAGAATTATAAAGCATGTAGTTGTTTTGGTTTTCTATCTTCTGAGTTACTTTGACTTTTGTCATCATCGTCATCATCTACAGGTCTGCTTTTCCATGCTTGCATAGGTTAGACAGGTCCTCTCCAAAACAGCATCTTGCCATTTGACTACACTCTCTGAGTGGTTGGCGTTAGGAAGGGCATCCAGCTGTAGAAACTCTGCCAAATCAGACTGGAGCCTGGTGTAGCCATCTGGTTTCACCAGTCCTCAGTCAAATCGTCCAGCCCATGCTAGCATGGAAAGTGGACGTTAAACGACGATGATGATGATGATGTTGTCATCTTTGTGAAGTTCACCACCTTGAGATTGACTTTTACAGCTTCTGCTCCATGTCATTCTCAGTCTTTCTCTTTCTTAGTTTCCTTCCACATAGATCTCTTGGTGCTTCTTTACTCGTCTCTCATCATTCAAACTCATTGCAAGTTCATACCTATACAGTCTTCAGTCATGCAGACTCTCTGCTTCCTCTTATACATACTTTTTCTTTTTCTCTCAGCTTACCTCTACTATGTCGCTCATGCCAACTAACATTACACATCCAGCACAACATGCTTACTTCTTTTCTTCCCCACCTTCAAACATCCTCTGTATTCATTGCCAACGTCTCGCTACCATGAAGCATTGCACTTAGTATACAAGTGACATACAATCTACCATTCGGGCAAAGAGAGAATTCCTCTTGTGAACAGTAGAACAGCTCCCTAAACTATTACTTTCTTGTTCTTATTCTGGCTACCCTGCTTTCAGAAAACTCTTTTCTGCAGCTGGTTAGATTGCCTAGGTAACAGGAAGATACCATCATATTATCCTGTATAAATACTGACTGTGTAAACATGTCGTGCAACAATAAAATATTGTCTCTATTTTCCCTGCTGCATTTCACATGGTATTTTCAGTCCTCTAAATTCACTTTGGTGTATAAGTCAACCTACCTTTTTCTGTCTTCAGATTTTCGTCTGAAAGATTTAACTTGTATGCTGGAAAATATGGTATGTTTATGGAATCTTCTGAACATTGAGAAGAGTTTATTTTACTGGTGGTCTATCTGCTAACTACTCCTGTACATCTGCCACATGCAATGTATTCATTGTCAGCTTTCCTATGATCCTAGTACATCTCTTATGCACTCACAGTTCACACAAGACACATATGTAGCTCTTTCTTATTCCTTTTCTATACACTGAGCCCAGCTGTTTCCCTGATGGCTAGTACAGCTAGCCATCAACTGAGAGTGAGTAAAGTTTGGTAATGTGGGCCATGCTTTCAATGATTGCCTTAAGATGTAGTCATGAGCTGACATAGACACCCAAGAGTCACTTTTGCCTCTTCATTCTTGATCCAGTGACATATTCAGATTGTGACAGCTGGAAAGAGATGGGGCTTCTCCAGCTACCAGCTGGTACTTATTACTGAGTAGATTGGAGCAACATGAAATAGAGACACAATGCGCTGCCCACTTCAAGAAATTGAACCCACCGCTTTACGAATGTGAGCTAAACATTTGCACCACTAGTTCACATGCCTTTGGAAAGATAATGCAATAAGTGTTGTAGATAATACAATAAATCCACAAGCCAGTTATTTCATCATTTTTTTTTCCACACTTTTTTAACCCTTTAGCATTTAAGCTAAGCTGGCCATATCCAACCTAAGTCCTACTTACTTTATGTACACACTGGCCAGATCCAGCCTCTCACAACTACCCTAATACATCATTCTAAAAATAAACCATCACATCATCAAAATCTTGAAGCAAAGAGATAATGCATGATTAACTAAAAACAATGTGAATAAATAAGCACTTACATTTGACAGAGTAATTAAAGGGTTAATTAAATATTTTCAGATTACACAAAAAGAGACGACAGAAAGTGACAGAAGACAAAACCCCTGTTGTACACTTCTCTCATATCAATGCTGTGCCTATTGATGTTTGGGTTGAGATTTTCTCACATTGTGTGGAATTGGAAGGTGCCTTACCATTTCTTGTCAGGTAAGCAAAAGAAACTTTACCAGAACACTGTTCCCTTTTTAATTTTTTGTCTACTTTTTTTCATTTGTTTTAACATTGCCAAACCTTCAAGTCTGGATTAACTTGTGAACACACTTACTGACTGTCAATCAATATTTAAATATATCTGTATATTCTTTTATTTGTTTGTTTCAGTCATTTGACTGCGGCCATGCTGGAGCACTGCCTTTAGTTGAACAAAGTGACCCTGGGATTTATTCTTTTTAAGCCTAGTACTTATTCTCTCGGTCTCTTTTGCCAAACTGCTCTATTTCGGGACATAAACACACCAACATTGGTTGTCAAGCAATGGTGGTGGGACAAACACAGGCACACACATATATATGACAAGCGTCTTTCAGTTTCTGTCTACCAAATCCACTCACAAGGCTTTGGTCGGCCTGAGGCTATAGCAGAAGACGCTTGCCCGAGGTGCCACGCAGTGGGATGAGAATCCAGAACCATGTGGTTGGTAAGCAAGCTACTTACCACACAGCCACTCCTATATACATAAGTATATTCAAGAGGTGTTGGGGAAGAAAGGTGAATATGGGTGAGTGTGATATAGCTGAGAGGGCGGTGTGTAAAAAGAGAAAATAGAACAAGCAATGAAGAAAACAGTGTAATTGGTATGAACAAGAAATAACATAAAAACAGGTACAAGGTCAGGATAAAAGGTATAAAGACAATATATAGTGTTATGAAATGTAATAAAACTGAAGGGGCTTTGGGTAATATGTGAAGAAAAAGCAGTATATGTACATATGTATGTGTATATATAGAAATGTACATTATATATATGTTATATATATATAAATAGAAATGTTATTTCTAAATCTGTCAAAGAGAGATTTTCAATAACAGTTCTTTAAAGTAAAGACTTTGCCAACATAATGTGGCTGTCCTGGATAGGACGATTGTTACTGTTGTTTAGCCCCAGGAAACGGCTATATGTTATTGTGTTGTATAACCAGCTAATCATCCCATCCAGGACAGCCACATTATGTTGGCAAATAGTCTTTACTTAATATTTATATATATATATTGGCGATTTGACTGAGGACTGGTGAACCAGATGGCTACAAATCAGATTGGAGCCTGGTGTAGCCATCTGGTTCACCAGTCCTCAGTCAAATCATCCAACCCATGCTAGTATGGAAAGCAGACGTTAAATGATGTTGATGATGATGATTAGGTTGGCAAGAAAGTAATTTCGTTTCTCGCAAATAGAGTTATGATTGTTTTGTATGACTTTTGTCAATTTTATGATTTTTTCCTTTTGACATTTGATAGCCGTTACTCTTAGCTTACTTTTGAATCAAATTGCACGTAATTTTGTTTACAGTTGTTTGTTCAGTGTCAATTTTAACATGAAGTGCAAAAACGATCATTTTTGCCGTATTTTGCTTTTTTTATTTCCATAAAGGCAAGAAAACTGCTGAGGCTCACAAAGTGATATGTGAAGTTTATGGTGTTGATTGCTTAACAGAACGCACATGTCAGAAATGGTTTAAAAAATTCCATTCTGGAGAATTTTCACTCAAAGTTGACTTATGTTCTTGTTGACCTACTGAAGTTGATGATGACCAAATCAAAGCCGTAATTGAATTTGATTGTCATAACTATGCGAGAGATTGCAGAGGTATCACACACAATGATTGAAAATCACTTAAAATGTCTTGGACTCATTAAAAAGCTCGATATTTGGGTTCCACATAAATTGAAATAGATTCACTTAACACAATGAATCAATATTTGTGATATGTATCTCAAATGCAATGAAATTGACCTTTTTTTTTAAAGGTATCATCACTGGTAATGAAAATAGATTGTCTACAATAACATCAATCAAAAACGACCATGGTCCAAGCGTAATGAACCAGCACAAACCACATGGAAAGTTGAATTGCATCAAAAAAAGGTCACGCTGTCAATTTGGTGGGATTACAAAGGTGTTATGTATTTTGTTTCCAAGGAACCAAACGATCAAATTCAGATATTTACTGTCAACAACTAATGAAACTGGAGGAAGCATTCAAAGAAAAATGACTGTAGTTGGCAAATCGTAAAGGAATTGTGTTCCATTAAGACAGCGCTAGACAACACAGGTCTTTGCTAATTTGTGAAAAATTATTGGAGCTTGGTTGGGAAGTGAAGTTACATCCACCAAATAGCCCTGACCTTGCACTATCAGATTACCATTTATTTCAAAGTTTGCAAAATTCTTTGAATGCTAAAACTTTCAATAATGATGATGACCCGAAATCGCACTTGCTTCAGTTTTTGGATGATAAGGACCAGAAGTTGTATGAGTGCAGAATCATAAAGTTGCCAGAAAGATGGCACTAGGTCATCAAACAAAATGGAAAAATATAATTGATTAAAGTCCATTCTTTGTATGACAAAAAAAACTTTTATTTCACACTAAAAAACTGAAATTACTTTCTTGCCAACCCAATATATACTGTATAAGACGCATGAGTGCATAGGATGCACCCTAGCCTAGGCTATGCTTTTATAAAATAAATTACCACTAAAATAATGGTTTAATTCCCCCACTTACCTGCATAACTTTATATTATTACCAGTAATTATAAGCAATTTATTGCTTCCACATTCGATATAAACATACCGTAGGCAATTGTTCATCAGTAGATGGCAGCACACGTTTTATAAACATAACATTTTGTGCGAGTTTTGAGCTTACATTGAGTGCATTGGATGCAGGAGGATTTTTTAAGCCAATTTTGGTTAAAAAAAGGTGTGTCTTATAGGCCATCAAATGCGGTATATATGATGATGATGATATATATATATATATAATCATCATTTAGCGTTTGCTTTCCATGCTGGCATGGGTTTGGTGGTTTGACTGGAGCTGGTAAACCAGAAAGCGGCATCAAGTTCCAATCTGATTTGGCATGGTTTCTATGGCTGGATGCCCTCACTAATGCCAACCACTCCAAGAGTGTAATGGGTGCTTTTTATGTGCCACCAGCACATAAAAATATATATATATGTATGTATGTATACTATACAAAGCTCTGTGTGTGAATTTTTGTCCATCCCCACCATCACTTTACAACTCATGTTGGTTTCTTTACATCCACATAACCTAGTAGTTCAGCAAAAGAGATCAGTAAAGTAAGTGCCAGACTTAAAAAACTGTTCTGAAAGGTTTTCAGCTAAACCCTTCAGTGTAGTGCTCCAGCATGGCTGCTGTCCAATGACCAAAACAAATATAAGGTATTTTACCAGATGCTTTAAGCTCTTTGTTTTTTTTATGTTCTTTAATCTATTGACATTTTCTACATTTCAGGGCTTCACGAGTTTGTCGAATGTGGTATGAAGCTTCAAAGTGCCCAAGACTCTGGCAAAACATTGACCTTACATATGGCTGGATAAAGTCTGTTGATTCCACTTTGAAATGGCTCAGTGAGAACCGTCTTCTACAATGCAAGTCTCTTAACCTGAGTGGATGGAAAAATCTAAGTGCCGAAGGACTAAGAGTAAATTTAATTTATTTTTCTTCCAGTTTAGTAGTAATAGCTAGACTTCTAACAGAATGTTTAATCATTAAATCATCATTTTAGCAATTCATGCAAATATTTAAATATTTCAGGCCTATTGATTTATTTAACCATTTAGCATTTAACTGACTCGATCTGACCAAAATATTCTACCTGTTTTATGCTTAAATTGGCCAGATCTGACCTCTCACACCAACCCTACGATTTGGAAAAATATTACTTTACTTGGAAACTGGAAAGGCATCTGGTTGTAGAAAGTCTGCCTCAACAAATTCCATTTAAAAAGGTTGTCTACATCAATATTAAAGAGTGTGCTGAACCACACGCACTTGCATACATGCACAAAAAAAATAGAGATAAGTGATTTCTTTCAAGTATATGTTACTATTCGCTATAATGTGCATTTCATTTGGTCATTTTCACAGGCTGTTGCACTCAACTGCCCTAATTTAGAAAACTTGGATATATCAAATACCACCAAAAAGCTACAGAACGAAGGTATAGATGCTATAACTCAGAACTGCCCCAAACTTTCTACAATTAATCTTCTAGATTGCAAAGTAAGTTCCTCTGAATTTTATATATGTGTATAAGATGTAACACACTTACGTATGTGTGTATGTATGTGTGTCTGTGTGATGTGGGGTGTTTGTATGGGTGACTTTGTGTGTATATTCCTGTAGATGTTTGTGTTTGAATATCTTTGTATATTTATGTATAAATGTTTTCACATACATGCATAGATATACACTCTGTTCACCATGTTCTCTCTTTTTCCAGTTAGAGTAACCATGTATGTTCTTAACTGCAAGATGCTTGTTTCAGTCTTTCTGTCATACTTAAATCTCTCATCACCTGGCATAAAGCCAACTCTGTCAGTGCTACACCCTGCCTTCAGTTGGGTGGTCTTGCCTTGCAAGTTACTTGGTAACGTCACTAATGCTGGTGCCACATAAAAAGAAAGCACCCAGTGCACTTGTAAAGTGGTTGGTGTTAGAAAGAGTATCCAGCAATAGAAACCATGCCAAAGCTTACACTTGACAGAGTCCTGTGACTTGTTGGATCCAATCACACCATCTAATCCATGATAGTATGGAACATTTCTGTAAACTGGTTTTACTGGTGATAATGATATATATATATATATATATATATATATATATATGCTTTGATCCATACATGTAACTCCCAATAAATGTGTTGAGTGCACTTTTTTCGCTTGTGTACTCACTCATGCATATATATATATATATATATATATATATATATATATATATACATAATTAAGGGATCAGCAAATAGTTGCTTCACCACATACCGAAGTTCAGAAATAGCAGCTAAAAAGCTGAGACTCCAACAGATAGCATTACTTGTAACTCACAAAGGCAAAACAAGAAGAAAAACAATGAAAACTAACCAGTTGAAGTTAATCATAGACGCGTTTCTGGATTAGGAGCGATAACACTCCTAATCCAGAAACACGTCTATGATTAACTTCAACTGGTTAGTTTTCATTGTTTTTCTTCTTGTTTTGCCTTTGTGAGTTACAAGTAATGCTATCTGTTGGAGTCTCAGCTTTTTAGCTGCTATTTCTGAACTTCGGTATGTGGTGAAGCAACTATTTGCTGATCCCTTAATTATGTTTATAAATGTATAAGAACTTTTAAATAAGTTCTCCACCGATAATGGTGCTTACATACCGAAGGACTTGGTAAAATTATCAATTGTTAATTTATTAATAAATTAATAAATTGATAAACCTTTACCCTTTTAATTGTAATAATATATATATATATATATATATATATATATATATATATATATATATATATATATATATATATATATATATATATGTATGTATGAGTGGCTGCTGTAAAGATCCTGGATTTGGGTAAAAGAAAATTTAAGGGGATCAGTTACTTATGATTTTATTCAATGTATTCCCCTCTTAGATTCATGCACTCATTGGAATGGTCCTTCAGTTTTTCTAAGCTATATAAAAAAACATGGACGGTTGGGTCTCCTACAAGGCTTTTTATGGTACCCTTAAAGCCAGGAACTTTTCAGCACTCATTGTGGGTGTGTGTGGGTGTGTGTACACACCCATACATCTTGTATCTTTTACTTGTTTTACTCACTAGACTGAGGCCATGCTGGAGCACCTTGAAGAATTTTTAGTTGAATGAATCAGCCTAGTACTTATTGTTTTTGAAGCATGGTATTTATTCCGGAAATCTCTTTTTCTGAACCTCTAAGTTATGGGGACATAAACACACAAACACCAGTTTATACACTTACATATCATCATGTGTGTTTCTATGTGTATTATTGATTCTGCTTTAGCTGTGGTAACATTTGTGTCCCATGGCTTAGCAACTTGATATGTTAAAAGACTAGTGGAATAAAGTACTTCACTTGGAAACAAATAAGGTTTGACCACCCAGCCAGAGAATACTGCATGAAAATAGCTTGTCCAACCCATCCATGGCAGTATAGAAAAAGTGGGTGTAACTCAACAATGACAATGGGTGAATGTCTTTTCCATCCATTATACTGTCATGCGTTTGTCTCTCTCTTTCTCTCTCTCTCTCTCTCTCTCTCTCCCTCTCTCTCTCTCCTCTCTCTCTCCTCTCTCTCTCTTCTCTCTCTCTCCTCCTCTCCTCTCTCTCGCTCCCTCTCTCTCTTTCTCTTTTTCTCTCTCTCTCTCTCCTCTCTCTCTCTCTGATTATCTGTTTCTGACTGACTCTCTGTCTCTCTCCTCCCTCTTTCGCCTCTCTTCCTCTCTCATCTATCTTTCTCTCCCTCTATTTGTCTGTCTGTCTCTATATGTAATTATCTGTCTTTCTGCCTCTGATTCTCTCTGTCTCCTCCCTCTTTCTCCTCTCATCCTCCTTCTCGCTCACTTACCCCCCCCCCCCCCCCCCTCTCTGCATCTCTCTCACTCTCGATTCTGATCCTTATAAAGTTTTCTTTCTGAATTTCTTTCTAACTCTTATTTTTTTGTCTATTATTGAAATTTGTATTTAATATCCTGTTCTTTTATTTCCCCAGGCTCTTGAAAAAAACCATGTCCCATTAGAATCACTTCTGACATATTCATCCAACAGCCTTACTCATCTCACTTTTGGTGGAATTGCTGTCCAACAGCAGAAGATTAATGAGTTGTTCAATACTCAACTTGTAAGGAATGCTGCCAACTATTTGTTTTCTTTTAAATTAGGGAAACTTTTATTCTAGTAGTAGTAGTAGTAGTGATTTTATCGGTTCCAACCATAGCTCTCCTAGCATGTTGTCTGACCATTGTATTGTTTATTTAAGAAAGAAATGTGTAATTTGTGGGAAATTTTAGCTGCTGCTTCTAATAAGTCAAGTGATATGATAGAGGGATGGTCACATGTCTTTTATATAATTTTTTCACATTTAACCCAGCTATATCTGGCCCAAATATTCTACTTGCTTTGCATTCAAACTGGTCAGATCCCACTTCTTACAGCTACCTTGCAATGTCTTTCTAAAAATATTCACACCATTGAAATCTCAAGGCTGCATGATTCATTCAAACTGTGAATAAATATGCATTAGATTTTGACAGAGTAATCTGAATATATTAACAGGTTAAGACAGAATGTTGTGATTTGAAGGAGATTTGGCTGCTTTTTCTAGCAGATCAAGGGACATCTTAAAAGACTGGCTCCCAACCATTTCGCTATCAATGACTCCTTCTATTTAAATGAATTTTTCCCACTGACCACCAGGGTTCTGGAAAGTGCACCTGCAAAATAAGTTGATTTTATTATTTAACAACAAACACTTTCCCCCAGCTGCAGAGTATATGTAACAAATGAACAAATGCCTTTTTTTATAGCTCCAAAGCTTTATGAACCAATTTAGTAGACAGAAACTGAAAGGAGGTTGTCATGTATATATAGGAAAATGTTAACTTCCTTGGTGACATGAAAAGCATTTAGTCATAGAAAAATTGCTTCAACAAATTCTGTCTGACCGATACAAGCATGGAAAAGTGTTAAATGAGGACTGAATGCTTTTAAATGACTCTTTTTAATTTTAATACATTTTTTCCACCAACTCTAGGCTTTTGAAAGGTTTAACAAGCTTTTGACTAGGTTTATTATCTCTTTCAACCATTTGATTTGCTCTAATATTTGTTATCACAGAAAACTCAGCTTTTTATCCTTTTGGAATTATCATCATCATGTAATATCCACTTCCGCTTTCTTGAATGGATCAGATGTAATTTGTTGGAGCAGATATTTTACAGTTGAATGCCCCTTCAGTCACCAACCCTCACATACAAGCCAGAAGGCTGTTTCCAGTCATGGTAATATTTCCTCATGACCAGACATCTTTTTCATGGAAGACCAGAAATGAACAACATTGCTAGTATGATGGTGATGCTTATATACTACCATCATATGATGTCAAGACAAGGGTACACATGCACATAAATATATGCAACAGGCTCCTAGTTTCCAACTACTAAATCTTCTGGCATTTTTGTTAACCTGGATGAAAGTAGAAGACATTTACCCAAGGTGCTACACTGTGAGATTGAACTCAAGACTACATGGTTGACCACGTAGCTATGGCTGTGCTTCTAAAATATATGAAAGTACTGAACCATTGTAGTGAATTTACTGAACTGTAAGAATGCTGGACTAAATGCCTTGTGGCATTATGTTTGGCTCATAGTCTACTTGGATAGTAGACTTAATCTGGTAGAGCAGTGCAGAAATTGAGTAAGGCAGCGAGCTGGCAGAAACATTAGCACGCTGGGCGAAATGCCTAGCGGTATTTCGTCTGTCTTTACGTTCTGAGTTCAAATTCCGCCGAGGTCGAATTTGCCTTTCATCCTTTCATGGTCGATAAATTAAGTACCACTTACACACTGGGATCGATGTAATTGATTTAATCCCTTTGTCTGTCCTTGTTTGTCCCATCTATGTTTAGCCCCTTGTGGGCAATAAAGAAATAAGAAATTGAGTTTGGCAGGCACACGGTGAGGCAATAGATATGGGCTGTTGAGATTTTGTGGGGCATTCATTCTTGAAACCTCTGACCAGGCTTGGAGTTAAATGAAGGTTAAATTTTTATCAAGGGATCTCATGTTAACTTGCAGGAGATATATACATACAGACACGCTCATGTATGTATGTGTATATATATATATATATATATTTTCTTTTTTTTTCAGATCAACTGTCACAATCTTGAGGTTTTAGAGCTCTTTAATATTTCCTGTACTCGGCTCAACATTGATATAGAGAAGTTCCAAATTTCGCTCCGCAAACTGTCCAAACTTGTCATTATAAAATGTCCACTTGTGGCTCCCAAAATTACAAAATTACAAATGGTAAGTGATGAGGTTTAATTCATTCAGTTATTCATGTCGTTGTCACCATCATCATCATCATCATCATTGTTGTTGTTTTAGGATTTTTTTTTTTTCTTGGATGAGTTATGTGGGTTTTTCGTCAGGCAGTCTTTTACAGCTGGCTGCTCTTCCTGCTGCCAGCCTTTTTTGAAAATGCTTCACAGTATGCAAAACCTTGATGCACCTGTTTAAAAATCAAAATGCTTTGTAGGAATATGAAATCAATCCCAATATTTCCTTTGTATTTTATTTTATCAACTACCCTCTTTTACTCTTTTACTTGTTTCGGTCATTTGATTGCAGCCATGCTGGAGCACCGCCTTTAGTCGCGCAAATTGACCCCAGGACTTATTCTTGGGAAGCCTAGTACTTATTCTATCGGTCTGTTTTTGCCGAACCACTAGGTTACGGGGACGTAAACACACCAGCATCGGTTGTCAAGCGATGTTGGGGGGACAAACACACACACATACATTTATATATATATATATATATATATATATATATATATATATATATATATATATATATATATATATATATATATATATATATATATATACATATATACGACAGGCTTCTTTCAGTTTCCGTCTACCAAATCTACTCACAAGGCTTTGGTCGGCCTGAGGCTATAGTATAAGATACTTGGCCAAAGTGCCATGCAGTGGGACTGAACCCAGAACCATGTGGTTGGTAAGCAAGCTACTTACCACACAGCCACATACATGCACACATACATACATACATACATACATACATACATATATATATATATATATATATATATATATATGACGGGCTTCTTTCAGTTTCCGTCTACCAAATCCACTCACAAGGTTTTAGTCGGCCCGAGGCTATAGTAGAAGACACTTGCCCAAGATGCCACGCGGTGGGACTGAACCCGGAGCCATGTGGTTGGTAAGCAAGCTACTTACCACACAGTCACTCCTATGTTTTAAAAATATTTTTGTCCATTTCTTTTATGGTGGTTGTACCATTAGCATTTGACCAAACTAAATCATTCGCATTATTATCTGTTTCAAATGGGAGGTAGACTGGCAGAATAAAATCATTAGAGCATCGGAAAAAAATTTCATGTGATATTTGTTCTGGTTTTCTATGACATCAACTTTACCTCTTGCTTCTTAGAGTCAATACAATAAAGCAACAAGATCTGTGGTATCAACTAACTCCCTCTCTTCAAACCTGCTGGCCTTGTGCCTGAATTAGAAGTCATTAAAGGTGGAGAGCTGACAGTAGAAAAGCTTTAAAATATCTCTTTTGGGCCTTTACATTCATCATCATCATCATCATCATCATCATCATCATCATCGTTTAATGTCCGTTTTCCATGCTAGCATGGGTTGGACGGTTCAACTGGGGTCTGGGAAGCCAGGAGGCTGCACCAGGCTCCAGTCTGATCTGGCAGTGTTTCTACAGCTGGATGCCCTTCCTAACACCAACCACTCCGTGAATGTAGTGGGTGCTTTTTATGTGCCACCGGCACAGGAGCCAGAGGAGGCTGGCAATGGCCATGATCGGTTGGTGCTTCTTACATGCCACTGGCACGGAGGCCAGTCAAGGTGGCGCTGACATCGGCCATGTTCAGATGGTGCTTTTTACATACCACCGGCATGGGTATCACAACTACAATTGCCATTTGATTTTCGTTTTGATGTTGATGTACTCGACTCAATAGGTCTCAAGCACAGCAGGTCACCCTATGGTCCAAGGTACTAATACAGGTAAAAGGCTTGAAATTTTCTGCAGACTGAGTAGTCAGGTTTATTGATCTCAGTAATTAACTGGTACCAAACGGATGAAAGGCAGAATCGATTGTGGTGGAATTTGAAATCAGAATGAAATGCTGCTCACCATTTTGCCCAGCATGTTAACGAGTCTACCAGCTTGCTGCCTTACCTGTAATATAATGGCATATAAACTTACACTTCAACCCCAGCCGACTTATCTTCTTTTAATAATTATTAATTGAATCCTTAATTCTCTACCATTAGTGCTGGTTGGAATAGCTGGAGTATTGAATGAATAAGGGATATGTGCTTCTGTATGGAATATTTCGTGGTAAATAGAGAGAGGTAGGTGGGGATTCATTTGAAAATAAAAATCAAAAAGCTAATTTTGAACAGAAATTCCTGTATGTATATTGAAATGTATCCTGTTTGTTATTGTTTAGCTTCAGTTCTTGCCCTGATGAAACAGGTATATGGTACAAAGAATTCCACCTATGACCATCTTGCTTTTTATTTTGTATATCCTTTGTCTAATGTGCCTTTATTAATATTCTTGCTATTTGTTGGAGAAGTCACTTGACAGGGTACCATGTTCAGCAATCAGATGATCAGTAAGGAAACTTGGCATGAATAAATGGCTTGTGAGGGTTGTACATGCCACGTACAAAGAAGCAATAATTAAAGTGAGAGTCACCAACAATTAGCAGACTTAAGATGTGTTTTATTTTATAGAAAGTATTAGCCAGGATGCTAAATCACTTTCAGTGTAAATCTAAGAAGTGTTTAATTTTCCAAGGCAGAACTATTTGGGTCTTTGATACTGAAGCACCTCCAGCTTAAAATGTGTTTTATTTCCATAAAAATCCCTGTCAGGTTTCCATGCAAAATTGCCTGCAGCTAAAGACTAAGATATATTCTATTTTCATAAGAGGAACTATTTGGGGTTTTTATACTGAAGCATCTCTGGCTTAAGATGTATTATATTTCCATAGAAGTCTCTGTTGGGCTTCTGTTACCAAATCTCATGTAGCTTTAAAAAAAAAAAATCTATTTTATTTCCATAGGAAGAATCAGTTGGGTTCCCGATGCTAAAACACCTTTCTTTAAGTTTGTCTGACAAAAGTTCAGTGTTGACTGAAACAGCTCATAATATTTTGAAAAGGTAAGAAAAATATTCCTGATAGCTTATTTTTATGAGGATAAGAAGTTCAAGTGTGGCTCGTGTTCAGTCTCACTGCATGGCATCTTGGGCAAGTGTCTTCTACTATAGCCTCGGGCCGACCAAAGCCTTCTGAGTTGATTTGAGAAAAAGTTTGTATCTCCCTATGTTGACATCATGTCATCGTTGAAAATAAATGGGATCTTTTCTGTTTGGTTGCCACTTTTCAATTTCTTCAATTTTGCTCAAATTGATTTCATATTTGGTGTATTGTTGTAGTTTTGCTTGGTAATTATTGGCATGGGATTAAATTTAGCTTTAAATAAAAAAATAAAGAGTTAATAGGCTTCAAAGTTTGCAAATTTTGGGTAATTTTAACCAATTGGAAGCCACAGACATCTAGGTGCCTGTTTCCATAGTAATAAGCCAAGCTGTTACCAAGCTGCTTACTTGTCTTTTGTTGTTCTGTCCAGCCACATGGTCATTTTTCACTTACTGAAAGCTTAAACACTTGAGATAGGATGTGGGCATGAGCTTTGCTAAAAGTAACAGCTATGTAGACCTTAACTCAAACACTAAATAATTTTTTAGTTTTTGGTTTTTATGTAATTGTATGAATTCCTGCTGTGTGTAGAAAACAAGTTCACAAAAATTTTCCAAAAAGTAAAATATAAGGGGTTTTATGGCTTGTGTAAAGCAGTATTCCGCCAATTTGTTTAGAGATTGATATTAAAACATGTGCTATCGCTGCAATGATAACGTGTAGTCACACACAAAATGACAGCTTCCAAATACTTTTCTGATTGGGTAAGAATTTATCAAACTTTAAACCTCTGTAACTTTTTTAAAAGATTTTTCTGGAACAAGTGAATTAAGCCTTGAGATTCAGCTTGGAAAAATATATCAATACACCAAATTTGAAAATTTTCACTTCATTTTGAAATTTAAAAAAGTATAGCCAAACAGAAAAAATCTGATAAATGTCATACTTTTATAATGTTCAGTGTAAGCCTGTCTGGTTACGGAGAAATTAACTTGCTTAAAAATGAGTAAGGGTTGGCAACAGGAGAGACATCCAGCTGTAGATAATGTTTCATTGTGTGCATCACTGTAAACACCTATACAGTGTAAGATGGAATTTTCCACTCTGAATATGTCTGTCCAGCCATCAGATGCACAAACGCTTGCATACGGATACATGCACATATTGTGATTATATTTTTTTCAAATTGTTAACTATGCTTTGATCTTAATTAAAATCTGAAATGCAAAGGAGAAAATGTAGTTTTTAAGAGTTTCTTCATGGCTGAAATTGCACTGTAAATTTGGTGTCATACTTCACAATTTCTGTAAGTGCAAAATTCCATAACTTAGAATATCCATAATGTTGGGGGCTGCCTATATACATATGTGTATATATGTATATATATGTGTGTGTGTATACTCATCCAAATTTGTGAAAATGGAATTTATTCTTTCTTCGAGAAGTATAATTACTGTTGCAATATGTTTATATTTCCAGATTACTAAAGAACTCACATAACCTGGAAATCCTTGAACTTGATCAGTTTTGCAAAATCACACCGGAAGTAATTAATTATGTTATGTCTGATAAACTTAAATTCCTGCGGTTGTCCAGGAACGCCATTATTCAAGATGTTTCATTAGTTCAGGTAAGAATCAAAGAATTAATTTTTACTATGAGAATAGGAGTGGGTGTGTGGTAAGTAGCTTGCTTACCAACCACATGGTTCCAGGTTCAGTCCCACTGCGTGGCACCTTGGGCAAGTCTTTTCTACTATAGCCCTGGGCAAGTGTCTTCTACTATAGCCTCGGGCTGACCAAAGCCTTGTGAGTGGATTTGGTAGACGGAAACTGAAAGAAGCCCGTCATATATATGTATAGATTGACCGTTGACTGAACACTATTCAATTTTTGTTCTCCGTGTTTTTCTCCTTGTCTCCGTATTCTTTCTGTTGAAGAGCGTAGCTCGAAACGTCAAAGACTTTCCGTATTCCCGAGCGTCATACTAATACATCCTTTTGTTATTTACACCACCTGTCCTCGTCTGTTGTTGTTTTTTCGTACATTCTCCCATATATACGTGTGTCTGTGTTTGTCCCCCCACCATCGCTTGACAACCGATGGTGGTGTGTTTACATCCCCGTAACTTCGCGGTACGGCAAAAGAGACCGACAGAATAAGTACTAGGCTTCCAAAGAATAAGTTCTGGGTTCAAATTACTCGACTAAAGGCGGTGCTCCAGCATGGCCGCAGTCAAATGACTGAAACAAGTAAAAGAGTAACCAAAAGCAAATCTATTCATTTAACCCTTTTACTGCAGAAATCAGATATATCAACCTATGTCCTTGCAATTGTTAGATAGTCTACAAAACTGAGGGGAAATCCAGAATAGGCAATAGCTCCTATTGTTCTTCCATTTGGAGAGATGCTGCTGTTGCTACACACACAGACATGGTAGCCCACATCCAGAAAAGGGCCACTTGACTGAATTTCATAAAGTCTGTTATTAATATTCTCCAGCCTCTCACTGTTTCCTCTTTCTGCCTTTTGCAATGCTACTATAATGACCTGTTCTCAAATTTTATTTTTAAATATGTTTTAAAGTTAAAAAGTTTGAAAAAGTATTTTAAAATTAAAAATTCAGAAAATATAGAAAAACTATTTCTTATCTTATTATAGTAATTACATCCACTTTTCAGAAAATTATGAATAAAATGCTTTTTAAGATGTAGATTTATAGTTTTAAAGATCCATGGCGCATCTAACTACCCCTTGCTATGCATTAACATACCTTGTGGTTGTACTGAAGAACCAATGTTGAAAGGACCCCTAGTCTATCGATATCCAGCTGTTTGGTAATCCTTTAAACCAAAAATTTTTTGAGAAACATCCAAACATTTTTAAACAGTCCATTGTAAGGCTATTTCAAAAGAAAATAATGGCATTGCCCATCACCCTTTGCAGGACTTCTAAGTGTGCCAGGAGAGAGTGAAGAAGACATCCTCAAACCAGAGGCCTGGCCTAAATGCCCAAAGAGCCAAGCAACAGTGCAAAACTGGGCAATGGATCAACTCTGCCCATTCATTATCATCATTTAATACCTGTTTTCCATGTTGGCCTGGGTTGGATGGTTTGACAGGAGCTGGTCAGCCAGAGATCTGCACCATATTCCATTGTCTGCTTTGGTATGGTTTCTACAGCTGGATTCCTTTCCTAGCACCATAGAATATCATAATATTCACTACGATTAAGTTATTATCAATATTGATTTTTGTTAAAGTTTATAGTGTCAACAGCTATTCGTTTTCTCTTATATTTCAGTTCTCCTCAACTTTGGAAGGCTTGGATCTATCAGATATTGAACCTCGTCATCGGGTAAATGAATTACTAAGTGGTTTAGTCCAGCCTCCTGGATCTCAATTATCTCGATTAGATGTTTCCAACTCTCAGATTTCTCTTGAAGTTCTCCAGTAAGTTATCACCTTTTTAGCTCTGATTTGTTTACACAGATGTGGAGCATATGATAAGAAGTTTGCTTTCCATCTACTAGGTTCTGGGTTCAGTCTCTCTTTGTGGAACGTAGAGCAAGTGTCTTCTACTATAATTACTCTGGTCTAACCAGAGCTTTGTGAGTGGATTTGGTTGATGGAAACTGAACACAACTTGTTTGCTTGTGTGTGTGTGTGTATGTGTCTCTCCTTGTCCTCACATCATGTGATAGTTCTAAATGATAGAGGCATTGTTATTCATTTCAAGTACTATCTCATGCCATGGGATGATATTATGTAGCTTGGAAACAGGTGAGGGTTGTTAATTGGAAGGACATCCAACTGTAGAAAATCTGTCTCAGTAAACTCCATCCAACCTGTGCAAGCATAGAAAAGTGAATGTTAAAATAATGACCATGATGATCATCGTTTAATGTCCACTTTCCATGCTAGCATAGGTTGGATGATTTGATTGAGGACTGGTGAGCCAGATGGCTGCACTAGGCTCCAATCTTGAGAAATCAGGCATGCATGCATACATACATACATACAAACAAAAATACCCTGTTGTTGATGTTGAAATTCTAATGAAGGATCCTTGTATCTAGGTTAGAAACCAATTTTTTCTCTTTCGGAAAAAAATCTTGAAATATAACTGAATAATGACATTCATACATACATTCGTACATTATATGCATGTTACTTACATTTGTGTTTGATCTTCTCCCAGGTTACTCCTCAAGAAGCTACAACATATGAAATCCCTCAACATTTCTTATTGCCGTGAGTTACCCAGAGGAATTAAGCGACTTCATATTGATAAAGAAATTCAAGACTTACGCAAGAGACTTCTTTGAGATTTTCATGCTGTATGCGCATAGATATATATGCTGGCATGTTGACAGGAAATCCTCGCATACATTCCTCACTATTTTACAGAATGTTCTAGTTGTATTTATTGTGGTATCATTATTAAAAAAATTGTAATGTCTTTGATGTGTCTGATCACAAAAATGTGTTATGTCTTTGATGCGATACAACACAGCAAAAAGCATCAACTAGTCTAGCCAAAGGCAAGCCAGAATTTCTTGTGTTATCACGACAAAACATACTGAGTACATTCATCTAAGTGATTGGCAATGGTAGCATTCACCCATATAAGACATTCTAAAAATGGAACAGACATGCAAGGTGTGGCACATGCACTAAAAGGGCTGTGAGTTCGAACAAGCACTGGCTTGGTCCCTACCTGACTCATTTACTCCATGCCTTAATAGAAAAGCAGATGTAAAATGGTGATGACTTCAATATGCTTACAATAGCAGAAACACATATATGTATCTGCATATAAACACAACTGATTTGCAGAGAATATTGTCAGCCTAGAAGCTTTCGTTAATGTCTTCAGCTGCAATGACAACAACTAAGAACCAACAAAAAAAGTTGCTATAAAAGCTATCGAGGTAATAGTACTATGCAAGAACAGTTTATATATTTTTTTATTAAAAAAATTTTGCGTCAATATTCTTCATAGCAAACTTCCATGTATTTTCAGTTACAAACAAGATCTTTTTTTGTTGTTGTTTATCCAGAGATTTTCATGTCTATGTTTGATATCACTGTTTTAATTCCTTTGTTACATTCATATGTTAAATTCATCAATGTGGTCAAATGCAAGTTGTTAAATCAATATTTATCACAGTAATATTATTATTAATATAACTAGAATGTTAAAAAAGAAAAAATCAAGCAAAACAAATGGACGTAAAGAACTGTAATTTCATAATTTTAATTTGTTGTAATTAATTCTGGTGATTAATCGAACTGTGGAGTGCTAACAGCAACATCCGAGCATGATCATTGCCAGAGCAGCTGTCTGGCTTCCGTGCCGGTGGCACGTAAAAAGTGCCATTTGAGCATGATCTTTACCAACGTCGCCTTCTTTATGTTGCATGTCTTGTTTCTCTGTTTGTTTTTTGCGGTGTTTGAAAAAAAGTTCATTTTCTATGTTTTCGTTTCTCATTGTGTTTAACGTTTTTTTGATGTCCTGTACCTATATATGCATGTATATATACATATATATGTAGGTATGTACATATATGTATGTATATATGCATATATATATATATATATGTATATATTTGGTGTTCAGAAGAGCATCCAACCAAAACAACCATTCCGAAATAGACATTGGAGCACAATGCAGTCCTTGTACCCACTGGATTCTGTCAAACTGTCCAACTCGTTCCAGTCTGGAACTTGGATATTGAATAATGATGATCATGATGATGATATATGTATATTTATATAGGCACATGCCTGGCTGTGTGGTAAGAAGCTTACTTCCCAACCACATGGTTCTGGGTTCAGTCCTACTGCATGGCACCTTGGGCAAGTGTCTTTTATAGCCTCAGGTTGACCAAAGCCTTGTAAGTGGATTTAGTTGTCAAAAACTGCAAAAGGCCATCGGATATGTGTGCGTGTGCGTGTGTTCTGTGTTCGTCCTCCAACACTACTTGTCAACTGGTGTTGGTGTGTTTACGTCCCTGTAACTTAGAGGTTCGGCAAAATGTGTGTGATTGAATAAGTGCCAAGCTTAAAAAAAAATTATTGGCGTCGATTCAACTAAAATTTCTAAAAGGCGGTGCCCCAGCATGGCCGCCGTCTAATGACTGAAACAGATGAAAGATATGTGTGTGTGTGTGTGTGTATATATATATATATATATATATTGAGCAAGATCGTTGCCAGTGCCCCTGGACTGGCTCTTGTGCAGGTGGCACATAAAATACACCATTTTGAGCGTGGCCGTTGCCAGTACCGCCTGACTGGCCTTCGTGCTGGTGGCATGTAAAAGCACCCGCTACACTCTTGGAGTGGTTGGCATTAGAAAGGGCATCCAGCTGTAGAAACTCTGCCAGATCAGATTGGAGCCTGGTGTAGCCATCTGGTTCACCAGTCTTCTGTCAAATCGTCCAGCCCATGCTAGCATGGAAAGCGAACATTAAACGATGATGATGATGATATCATTTAACATCTGTCTGCTATGTTGGCATGAATAAATGAATTGGATTCTAACTGTGGAACTCAAAGTAGACAAAGCTATGAATAGTAGCATGTAAATAATGAGTTAAAAATTCTTTGGATGGGAAAAGCTGAAGACTTTCCCCACTTGTAGCCTTTGACTTTTCCTGTTCAGAGGTTTTTAAACCCAATATTTGCATGCTGTCATTTATAGCTTTATCTACTTAGAGCAAAGTGCTAACAACAAATGATCAAAGAATACAATTGACGTAACTAAATTCATTGGCTTTTAGCTGTTTCATCAAAGGGGATTAAACAGATTTGAGTAAGGTGTGTTGTTCTATTCACGCCACAGTGTCAGAACTAAAAGGAATTATTCATTATGGCTCTGATGATGTGGCATAAATGGAATACTATTCATTACTGCTTTTGCTTTCCTTGCTAATGAATTTGATAAAGTTTTCTTTTTCGTTTTTTGTCTTTTACACCCCCCCCCCCCCACACATACATATATAATCAAGCTGAAATTTAAAAGCTGTTAACAAGGGAACTTTTAGAATAAAACGAAGACAGCCATGGGTGCATGGTAAAGAATTTTACTTTCTAACCATGTGGTTCCAGGTTCAGGCCAACTGTGGGGCACATTGGCAAGTATCTTTTATTATAGCCCTGGGCCAACCAAACACTTGTGAGTGAATTTGGTTGATTGAAACAAAGCCTTTTGTGTCTGTTTGTCTTGACATCATGCAATAGTAATAAATTAGTGTTATCCTCATTATTTTCAAAATTGCATTATTTATTACTAAATATTCTGGTTTGTTACATATTTCACTATGTTTGAAGTTTACTCTCTCGTACATCGAAAATTATGTATATAACACTCACAGAGAAAAAAATTGATTGTATTAAACTGATTTATAAATATATATATATATATATATGTGAACAATTTAAAAAAAAATTCTTTTATATGAATATATTTCTTACCATAAAGCGCTGATTGGAATCATTTACTGTTTTTGCAAATTACATAAATTTTATCTCATCTACTGTTTTTTTTTTTTTTTTTAAGTTTATAATTTTTCTATATAATTGAAATAAAACCAAAAGCATTTTTTAAAAATCTCAGATGAATATTTTATGGTTATTTTTGAACATTTGTAAAGAAATAAAGAAAATTTTAAGACAAAATTAAATGATTACCTCTGTTAGATTAGAAACATTGTAGTACAACATTAATGAAAAGCTGAAATCGTGATTTTTAAAATCTTGCTCTGTCCCGAGTTCAGATTTTTGTTGAGATCTGATATTCTTTAAATAATTCTGCCTCTCTTTGTCGACCTGTCTGTGTATATGCATTTGTCTATCCATCTAGCTTCTGATTTAACTATATAACTAACCTTGGTGTGTGTGTTTGTTTCTTTGTTGAGAGGATCAGCATTAAAATAAGCACTCAATTCTGTGAATACAGGATTTACATGTGGTCTACTTCAAGATTCATGTTCAGAACAAGGAGTACTCGGACGAGCTTCTGTCGTGTACCGTGTATGATCCAACAATCATTCGGGTTTAAAATAACCTGGTTACTCTGTTAGGAAATCGTAAAAAAAAACAAAGCATATATATATATATATATATATATACAGAAAGATTATTTCATATAGATTATGGTGTTGTTGGCACTCCGTCGCTTACAACGTCGAGGTTTCCAGTTGATCCGATCGACGGAACAACCAGCTCGTGAAATTAACGTGTAAGTGGCTGAGCACTCCACAGACACGTGTACCCTTAACGTAGTTCTCGGGGATATTCAGCGTGACACAGTGTGACAAGGCTGACACTTTGAATTACAGGCACAACAGAAACAGGAAGTAAGAGTGAGAGAAAGTTGTGGTGGAAGAGTACAGCAGGGTTCGCCACCATCCCCTGTCGGAGCCTCGTGGAGCTTTAGGTGTTTTCGCTCAATAAACACTCACAGCGCCTGGTCTGGGAATCGAAACCGTGAGTCCGCTGCCCTAACCACTGGGCCATTGCGCCATTGCGCCTCCACAGTTTATGGTAGGCCTTTGTGTTTAAATCTACGTCAAAGAAAGCATCTTAGAAGTCAGCTTTAGTGAGATAGCTATTGTAATTTTAACAACTATACTGCTAAAGATGGGTGTGAGGCTTTCCCTAAGGTATCTAGTTGATGATCATCAATGCTGTCAGATATCCCTAAAACATCATTTGTGTACAAACCAGTATCATGGGCGCAGGATGTCGTTTTTAGAATATCGAAGAGAAAAAGCCCAACTAGATAACACGTCAGCACTATCATACGAACCCATCGATACATCAAACAGTTCATTTGATTCAGATTTCTTGATCCAGGCTGAATTCTTATTAAAAAAAGAGGGTCTTACGTTCATGCATGAGGAACTCAAATTCTGTTTGATTAATGGAGACGTATCTTCTAATGAGCTTAATTGCTTTATCCAGCGAAGTGTAAGAGTCCACGATATTAAATTGTGTGAACTTAACTTTCGACTCGTCATTTATGTTCTTAAACCAGTTTATGACTGTGCTGCAATTTGTCTTCCTTTGCAGTTCTATAGTTTTCCTAATTCTTTTATTAATATTTCATCATATTAAGGAGGCAAAATACTTAGCAGCATTTTGTCCTTCTTTAAGTTTAAATTCCGCTGAGATTGACTTCGTCTTTTGGGGTCGATAAAATGAGTAAGTACCAGTTGAATACTGGAGGAATGTAATCGACTAACCGTTTTCCCCAAACTTGCTGATCTTATGCCAAATTTTGAAAGCAATATTTCATAATATCAAGATGACCAGCTGGCAGAGCCGTTAGCAAGGTGGGAACTGACGGAATTGCTAGCACGCCAGGTAAAATTCTTAGCGGCATTTCATCCGTCTCTACATTCTGAGTTCAAATTCTGCCAATGTCGACTTTGCTATTCATCTTTTCGGGGTCGATAAAATAAATACCATTTGAACACTGGGATCGTACTCGCACTAGAATTTTATATTCTCTGATACAGGTTTTATCGCCAAAAAAAGTTATTACGCTAATGGATCACCAAATGCCAAAAAGATATGTAAATATCCCCCCCCCCTAGCCCCATGCGCGCGCGCACAATTATAATGAAGCTGTGAAGCTATAGGAGTAATTCAAAAACCGAAAATTTTAGCGAAGCATATTTAACAAGCAATTCACATAAGCAAGGATTTGGTTCAGTTCTGTATTTAAGAGATGAGGAATTATGTACATTATTTACATTCGACAGATATTTGTCTTCATCTTGTTTGTTGTTAATACAACGTTTCGGCTGATATATCTTCCAGCCTTCTTCAGGTGTATTGGGGAAATTTCGAACCTGGATTCTCATTCCTAAGGTATGGGTTTATCAGCCGAAACGTTGTGTTAACAACAAACAAGATGAGGACAAATATCCGTCGAATGTAAATAAAGGATTTGGTTGCTTTGGCGTTTAGTACGTGTGTAAGTAGGTATGTTTGTTGAATTTGATGAGGTCTTGGAGCTAAACAACTTCAATGCGGTCAAATAAAAAGAAACATGGAATTAAAAAGTACAACTTTAAAAAAATATCAAACATAATTTAAAAGGTTAAGTTTACAAGGAAAACTTCTAAAAGAATATGGTTAAAATAGTTATATTTTGCAGGCCAGTAATGTATGGGTAGAATACACAGGTCTGCGAAATGAAATATTTTAAAAATTGCTTTGATAATAATGTCTTTAAGGTTTCCTGGTGGTGATGAGCCTGGAACATCTGGTCTGCAGATAGCAGGTCGCAATACTGATTTGAGATTTGTATAAATAATGTTTGTTTTCACTATTTGAACTGTGTCCCCGCATTTTACCGGAGGAAAAGTAGCAGTCATCACTGATTTTTAGACTCCCTCCATATTATTGGAGCTCCAAAACGAAAAGACTTCTTTGTCTATTTTATCCACTGTCTTAGTTCTTCAACACAGATTGAGCAGGCCTAATGAGGATCGCACTTCTAATTTAACACCAAAGTCGATATTGTAAGATATTTTGTCAAATTCGGTAATGCTTCTCAGGTTTCTTAGTCTTAAACTTGTTACAATTGTAACAAAAATTAACCGGGTTTGCAGCACATCTTCTTGGACAGTGCTACTTAAAGTGGTGGTCCACGGACCGGTGCCATTCCGCGAGCCATCAGCTGCCGGTATGCAGCGAGTTTCCAGAAAAAAAAAGAAACAATGGAATAATTTCACCTTATGCACTGTAGAAAACAACTTATCAGCTGGCCGGTGGAGCATGGTACCCACTGACCGTGGTAGAGATTGTGTAAGTAAATGTAGTATATTTGTGATATGACAATATATTTTCTATTTACCATAGCTTACTGGTGTAGTATTAAGATTATATTAGTGTTTGTGCTTGTAAAAAGGAAGCTGTTTCTAGTGGTGTGGAAAGATCAAAACGGAGTGAGTTGAGGTAGTAGAGCTCAGGTAAGTGGTGATATCTGGCACCTTCTGAATAGGCTGGTCAGCCGCAGTTACCATCAAGAAGTTGTACAGAGAGCATCATACGGATATCTGCGCGTTTGTCATTTGGGGCCCTCTCATAACCCACTGATCCGAGAATAGTACGAATAATCTTAACTTCCCCATTTTTACCTTGTTTGTAATATAATAATAAAATTTAACGAAGATTATGAGAACTAAAAATCTTAATTAACTAAATTCCTTACCTACCGGTTCTGTTTTCTCAAGTAGCTGAAAAAAAAATCAATCAGTACAAGTGTATTGTTATTGTGGGTGTAACAGTGTGTGTTCTATTATTGTGGCAAATGGTTTCTTTATTATGATTACATAGAAAAAAACTCAAAATTTAATTTTTAAATACAATAGAAGAACAATGCGTTCACCAGATTCCAGAGATTATACAAGAATAATAATTTTCTTTCTAACACACAAAAAAAAAAAACGAAGAAAAAATTCAATTATAATTACGAATGGAAAATATTTTATTCCATTAAAAAAAAATTAAAGAAGAAACTAATTACCTTAACTAAATTTAAATAAAATGATAGAATCAGACTGAAGCCTGGCGCAGTTTCTTTAGCATGCCAGCCCAGTCAGCATGGACAACGGACATTAAATGATGATGATGATGATGATGATGATGATGATGATGATGAAACACTCGAATATTTGCTACAATATTAATTATTTTTATCACTAATTTACAAATAGCGAAGCGAGGCCCTATGGACATATTTATCAAACCGAGACATCTGGTTGCTGAACGCGATTTTGAATCAGATGACGCGGATGTAAATGAAACCGAAGTATTGCTGGCAAAAAGAATTTCTCCTAGCTTCATACATTCAATTCGCTTTTGTAGCCACGAATAATGGAGGGGTGGGTGCAAAAACCGCAGTTTGTTATTTGTGGAGATGTGTTAGGTAACGACTCAATGAAGCCAACAAATCTCAAGACACATTTGAATACAGAACAAAGAAATGAGTTCAAAACCAAAAGAGTTCTTTGAAAGAAAGCATGTTGATTTAAAAGACTGTCAGAAACATCTTTGAAGTGTCACACATAAATACTTTTGCTTTGCGGGCTTCTTATAAAGTAGCACTTCGAATTGCTAAGGCTAAAAAGCCATACACAGTCGGTGAGATGCTAGTGATTGGCTGTATTCAACATGTATACATGGAAATCGTAGGCGAGCTGGCGGCAAAGAAAGTGGCTCAGATGCCTCTTTCAAATGACACTGTAGCTCGACGAATTCATGATCTGACTCACGATATGGAAGATCAGCTCACGGGATAGATTAAATTAGCAAAGTATTGTTCTTGACAGCTTGATGAATGTACAGACTTTGCTAATCAAACGATTCTGATGGTGTATGTGCACTTTGGACATGAAGGTGATTTGAAGGAAAAGTTCTTTCTCTGCTTCACTACCAACAAAAACAACTAGTTCTGAAATGTTCAAGATTGTGAGTCACTACATCGTTAACAAATGTGGGTTGGATTTCAAGTTTTGTGTAGGTTTATGTTCTGATGGCGCTGCTGCACTGGCAGGACGGAATTCGGGAGTGGTCACCCAAATAAGGGCGCTTGCTCCAGAATGCAAATCGATGCACTGCTTCCTTCACCAAGAAAGTTCTGCAAAAAAAAAAAAAAGTCAACAGAACTAAGCAGTGTGCTCAGCGAGGTTGTAAAAAATTGTGAACCGTGTAAAGGCGAATGCTTTAAATTCTAGACTATTCACTGCATCGTGTGATAATATGGGAGCTAATCATAAACAGCTCCTATTGCATGCAATGTACGCTGGTTGTCGATGGGGTAAGTTCTGTCAAGAGTGTTTAAGCTACGTAACGAGCTTGCTGAGTTTCTTCAGGATAAAAAAACAAATTGGTCACAATTGTTCGGAGATGTGGATTGGTTAGCCAAACTGGCTTATTTGGCTGATATCTTTGCCATCTTAAATAATCTCAACAGCTCCATGCAGGGAATGATGGCAGACAAGATCGACGGACAGAAATGAAAGCTAGAAGCATGGAAGAGGCAAGTGTCAAGGGATTGTTGACATGTTTCATCAGTTAGTAACAATCGTCGCTGATGCAGGTGGTGACCTTAATATTACATTTCTACGAAATGTCATCAGAGAACACTTGACGAATCTGGCAGACCGGTTTCACTTTTACTTTCCAGCAGAAGAAGATCCATAGAAAGGGAATGGATGGATCCGAAATCCATTTATTCTACTGCAAGATGACTTAAGTGTTATTATGGAGGATAAATTGTTAGAGCTGGCTGGTGACGAAGGAGTTTCGAAACTACAACATCACTTGGTTCCTTTTGGATTAAAGTGAAAGCAGAATATCCTGAGCTTAGTGAAAATGCTATGAAAACTCTTCTCCCATTTCCTTCAATATACCTCTGCGAGACTGGTTTCTCAACCATGAGCATTCGAGCGAGGTCGTTGCCAGTACCGCTGGACTGGTTCCTGTGCAGGTGGCATGTAAAATACACCATTTTGAGCGTGGCTGTTGCCAGTACCGCCTGACTGGCCTTCGTGTCGGTGGCACGTAAAAGCACCCACTACACTCTCGGAGTGGTTGGCGTTAGGAAGGGCATCCAGCTGTAGAAACTCGGTCAAATCAGATTGGAGCCTGGTGCAGCCATCTGGTTCGCCAGTCCTCAGTCAAATCGTCCAACCCATAATAGCATGGAAAGCGGACGTTAAATGATGATGATGATGATGATGATAAGTGTCATTAAGACTAAGTACAGAAATAATATGGATATTCATTCTCCATTGCGCGTGGCACTGTCCTCAATTGAACCACGACTGGATAAACTGACAAAGGCTCATCTCCCACATTAGTAAAGATTAAGATTATAAAATGCTTATGTAATATTGTATTATTTGTTTACAGAATAAATATAAGATCAAAAAATTGACAACTTTTATTATATTCATTATATTTATTGTTTCTAGTATAAATTAATATTACTAAGAAATATTACCGGTCCCTGGCACATTGGAAAAAAGAAAAGAAAAACTTCCGGTAGGCGACATCAGATAGTTTGAGAAGCAGTGTTCTAGAAAACATAGTTGCTTCAAACGATGAGGAGGTCTATAAGTAAAAGGGAGGGGGACATTTTTTTACAGCATACATAATATCCTTAAAGAAGCATTGGAATGCAGCATATGATATAATAAAGCAAAGTATATAGCATATATACATATAAAAGCCCGAAGAGATAATTGAAATAGAAATATAAAAGATATGTTTTAATCTAAGCATAGTAGCCTCTTAAAGTACATCTTTCCCTCTTCACTGCTTGCAGATGACTGAAGCTATAGTGATGCGTGCACCTCTCGGTGTAGCTAAAGTAGTCTAAAATTTGTAAGATGCTCATTTTCCAAAATTACATCTATTATGCTGTTTTGTCTTTTTTTCTCTTTCTTAGTATGGCAATTGATAGTAATACAGTAAACACAAGAATAAAATTCAGGCATAACGGTAAAATGCCATAATCGAGTTAGTGAAAAAATGGTACGTGACAGGATTATTATTTTGTAATTTTTGATATCTCCAGGTAAAAATTGATCAATTTTGTCAAATAAATGCAATATTCTTTCTTTAGGGGAAATAACTTTAATAAATTTCTGCGGAGTTAAGTCCCTTCATTTCCCCAAATTATTGTGTTACACCTCTTTTACTGTTTTACTCTTTGTTTCTGTCATTTGACTGCAGCCATGCTGGAGCCCCACCTTTAGTCGAGCAAATCGACCCCAGAACTTATTCTTTGTAAGTCTAGTACTTATTCTATCGATCTTTTTGCCGAACCGCTAGGTTACGGGAACGTAAACACACCAGTATCGGTTGTCAAGCGATGTTTGGGGGACAAGGACAGACACAAACATACACACACGCATACATATACATACATACATACATATATACGACGGGCTTCTTTCAGTTTCCGTCTACCAAATCCACTCACAAGGCTTTGGTCGGCCTGAGGCTATAGTAGAAGACACTTGCCTAAGGTGCCACGCAGTGGTACTGAACCCGGAACTATGTGGTTGGTAAGGAAGCTACTTACCACACAGCCACTCCTGCGCCTATAATACCTTCGTGCAGAATTATTATAATCTATTTAGATTGTTCTCGAATATTTATTTCGTGTAAATGCTGCCGGTGAGTTTATGGACATGTATGTTGGGCTGCGGTTACTCCAGTGTACTTGTGTTCGTATATGTACTTTTCTTCATCTGTAAACTGCGTGTATGTGTGCTTATTAAGGTCGCTCATTTTGAATATTGGTGATACTACTGGTGAATAATTGGTTAGTTCTAATGAAGACTGATTAAAAAAAAATAAAAAAACCAGAAACAATGAAAAGTGCAAAAAGTTGAATTAACGAAAAAGAAAAACGATCTTTTTCTTTAGAAAACTATATGTGAAATCAAAAATCAACCACAGAAACCTCAACATTACTTCAGCAAGAAAACAAAGAGAAGGAAATAGGAATTTAAGCAACGAAAAAAACGGGGACATTATTAACAATGATATTGCCGCAGAGAATGGCCAGCAGCACTTGCTACAACAAAATTTTTATTTGTTACTAAAGAATAAAAAGTTTTGAATGGTACAACAATGCACTATAATACAAAAAATGGACTATATACCTGTTGTAATTTAGTCATCCATAGTCTTATATGATATTTCGGAATAAAATTCCTTCTTCATATATTCTTAGATGGAGTCGTTGCTATAATCGGTTTTCCAACGGCTTTTCTTCTTTATTATATTTGCCTGTTTTTTTTTAGTTCATTGTTTCTATTAGATTGCATTGTTGTACCAATCCAAACTTATTATTCTTTACAAACAATACACAATGCTTCAAGCGAACTACAATACACATCCTGTATTTGTTACGCTTATTTTTGTTCTATCTAATTCTAGATATTGTGCTGTTGTTATTTGTATGCTGTTGATATTTGCTTCCCAAGATCTTTTCCAACCCTCACTCAACTGTTTCTCCTTTTCCTTCCTCTACTCACAATTTCCATCTTGACTCCATCCACTTTCTTTCTTACATTCCTTTTCACACTTCTCTGTGTTTACATCGTATCTCACTTACATCTCGCGTCTCTGATCATTACTTACCATTTCTCACACAGTCTCTAATAAGTATTTTTTTTTTACGAATAGTTGTACTAGTTAAGCACTGGAGTAGATATCAATGACACCCTTTCCCCTCAAAATTGCTAGCCTTTTGGCAAAATTTGAAACCAAGATTTCCTATGTTCTGAGTAAGATATTAAGATATCTCTCTGCATCTTCTTATGAGGTTCCAGCTCGGGTCTTCAAAAGTCCTGATGATTATGAAGTCACGTCTTAGTCACTACTACTCCCACGCCCGATCTAGTTTGGGGTGGCAGTACCACCCCAGAGACCCATTTATGGGTTAAATAACAGAAGATGACCTTGTTGATTAAGTATACAATACTTGGAGTAGGCCTGGCTTCTAGACATGCATCACACAGTGCCATAGGTGTATGTGTAGACAACCTGTTTTTCTTCCTGAGTGTTAAATAGGCTGTGTGCCTCGAAAGTAAGCTTGGAAGAGCAGGAGAATGGCAGAGTTAGCTCTAAATAAACAGGAAGAAAGTAGTGAAAAATCACTTTTGCATCCTCTGATTTTTCTAATCAGAAATCTTCATATTTTAGTGTAAAAAATCCATGATCTCCGATGCCCGTGAGTACAGCACACAAAGTGCTTTTCTAGTAGCATTCCCCAACATTTTTGATTATCTCCCTTATACCGGAAAAATCCCTGATTACCCCACCCCTCTGTCTGGAACTCCATATTTTACACAATAGCGAAGACATAATACAATATAAGTAAAGAAATTTGAGAAGAAAATACGAAACCGATTATTTCTCCAAAATCAATGTTACTATACTCAAAATCTTATAACATTTCTCTAACATAACGATTTAAATATATACTTTAACCATATAACACAAGCCTTATGTAGTTTTTTCACTCTTTTTTGTCTTTTATATATATATATATATATATATATATATATATATATATATATATATATATATATATATATATATATATATATACATATGTGTATGTATCACTGTATCACCCAGAATATCTGATATTGTTATACATCACTGTATGTATGTATATATGCATATATATAATTTGCATATTTACTTATCCATATATTCATTCTTTCTTTTACCTTCTTCCTCTTTTTGTTGTTTCTCCCTGTCTTGATGCATCTAGTCTGAGAACGGTCGTCTTATAAACACAACACTTCTATGTGAGTAAATATAGCTTTTGAATAAATTTAATTAAAATTATGTATCCTCATTATGTAATTATAGATTTACTGGTGTGTATGGAGCAGACGTTCAATATTTATTAATTAAAGTGTGAATTATCTGAGAATTTGTTTTTCTGCTTTTTTATTAAACGCACACGTTCTCACACACATACATACGCATACACGCACACAGACATACATACACATACACACACATAGCTAAAACATACACATTTATCGTTTTCCGCAATTTTTTCTTAAAATAATATACAATTGGAAGCCAACAGTTATCTGCATTTCATGAAAACTTCCTTTAGATAAGCCGCATTGTATTCAGCGCCTTCGTGCTAAAAGGTTGTACACTTATGGGTATCATACTGAGATTCGAAATTTGTCTCTCCAGTTTTCTTTCTTGTATTACTTCGTAAAAATGGCTGCTACCATTGGCGGTGTGCTTCTTTGGTTTGAAGGTGTTAGGGGCTGAAATTCATCACAGGCTTTAAGGACAATATGGAGACAGCGGTTTACTGTGTAGAAATATGTATGACTGGATGGGGTAAGTTTAAAAATTGCCGGAAAAGAGTGAAGCACGAAGAAGGATCAGGATACCCTTAAATCTCCACCACTGATGTGAAGAATCAAACAAGCTCGCATGATGGTTTTGGTGAATCGACTGGTGACCATCGATGAGGTGGCATGTTCTCTGTAAATTAGTCAGGGTCCTACATCCGAAATCATTCAAGACAAGCTTCGCTTCCGTACAGTCTTTGAGATGGGTGCCAAGAGAGCTTACTGAAACTCATAAGCGCAATCGCGTGGAGATCTGCCACCGTGTATTCGACCGTTAATACAATAAAAACAAAAAGCTGTTTTTGGAGACAATAGCCACAAAGGACTAGACCTGAGTCCGTCACTTTCAGTCAGAATCCAAACGGAAGAGTGTGGAGTGAAAACGAAACCCAGAATCGTCCACGACAAATAAATTCAAGTCTCAACCTTCTACAGAAAATGTGATACTGATCGTTTTGGGGGACGCAAAAGGGTCTATACTGGAACAGTACCTGAAAAATATACTTACAGTCACGAGTGTAGGCTACAGTGAAATGCTAGCCAACAGACAGAAAACAATGATTCGTATCAAATGCCTAGGTCTATTGCCAAACCAAGTGTTAATATTGCACGGCAACGCGTGCCCACATACGGTCGTCCACATCGTTGAAACAATTGAAGACTTTGGTTTCGAGTTGCAGGAACATTCTGTATGCAGCTCAGATCTCGATCTTTCTGACCACCACCTCTTTGGACCGCTCTAACATCTTTCACGAGGTCGTTGGTTTGCTACAGACGAAGAAGTGTAGAAAGCGATCAGCCGAAGACATTCTTCTCTGATGAGATAAGCAAACTTGGGAACTGCTGGAAGGGGTGCATCAGAAAACAAGAGATGAGGTCGAAAAATAATGTAATTGTTCAACTCCTGCTTTTGTTTCAATAAATTACAGAAGCAAGAGTGAGCATAATTGTTGACTTACCCTATGCATTCTCCATTTATCTTTCTGCATCAAAAATGTATTGTGCATATATACATAAACTTCTCCGCCTCACTCTCTCAAACACACACACACACACACACACACACACACACACACACACACACACACACACGCACACGCACACACATATTATTCAGATAATTAATTCCAAAAGTAAAGATGAAAAGTGTTTTCATGTTTACATCTATTCTGTTTCGAATGGTTTGATCTCCAATAACTTTCAGGCATCTTATTCCTAGACATGTTTATAAAATCCGAATTAGATTCGAATTAGGAACCTTTAATACTGAAACTAGAGTGTTTTTTATGCTGTATAATATACTTTTTTTTTTTTACCAGTAAACGCTGCCATATTGATTTAATAACAGCACTGAGCTTACAAATCGAGTTTCTGTAATCTGTATTAGAAGGAACAACGAATAAGATAAATGTGCGTAGAAACAGTTTAACGAAGAATCGTTGAAGATAAATGGCGCAAGAAAAGAAATCATATACGGCTGTGGAAAGAAATTTCCATAATTGATAGAAACCACAACGGAAATTAAGAAATATCGAAGAATATATAGAGCGTGTTAAAAGATCAACAAGTCAGCTTAGCACTGACATTGACTCGATACGGCATCCTTTATTGAAAAACTAGAAGTTAACCTCAAAATATATAGCATTAATTTGACATGAATCACTAGACTTGTGCTATGATGTGGAACCCATTTCTTCTGCCTTGGCCCACAATATATTTTTCATATCGTCTATGGCCCACCTAGTATCGACTTGGTAAATTCAAACTATAATTTAACATAAAAAACAAAACAAAACCCAAGCACATATCTGAAGGGTAAAAATATCTAATTATCAATATGCATAAAGGCGGCAAATTGGCTTAGTCACTAGAGTGTTGGATAGTCTTTCTATGCGTTATTATTCCTACTCTTATATGGTTTCAATCAAATCGCGCCAAAGCTGAACTTTCTTTTTATCTTGCTGGTTGGGATCGAAAAAAAAGTCCAAATCCCAGCAGGTAGATTGGCAGAGCTGTAAGAACATCGGATCAGCTGCATAACGGTATTTCTTCATACTCTTTGAGTTCTGAGTTCAAATCCCGCTGATATCTACATGAGCAATAAACTTCACCCGTCGCGGAATTCAACACCACTACTTAACATATTAGGTACTTTTGGGGGAGTTTACTCAGTTGCAAATATTCGGTTTGAAAATACATTTTCCCCCAATATCGCAACAGTTTCTGAGGCCTTTTAAAGGGTCTAGGCACTAACTTCCTTTCTGGGTACATGATAAAAACAATCAATTTTCCCCTGCATATACAAATATTTAGCTGGTCGACAGGCCGGGTCCCAGAGGATTGGCAACGGGGTGGGGGTAATCGTCAAGCTCCCAAATTGCATTAATTGGAGAGGGATAACGCTTCCCTCTCTCCCTGGAAACGTCTTCGGTACCGTCCACTTAAGACGGTTGCAACGGGGAGTGGATAAGAGGCTCTGAGAAGAACAAGCTGGTTTTCGATGTGGACGGTCGTGCAATGAACAAATCTTCACGTTGCGCAACATTATCGAACAAAGCCTGAAATATCAGCAACGGCAATCAATCATTTTCATTGATTTTGTCAAGGCATTGGACAGCGTACACCGGAGTTCGTTGAGATGCATCGCTTGTGGCTTCGGCATTCCCGAGCAATTCGTCGACGCCTTTCGGAGCCTTTACTGCGAATCTAGGTGCTGTGTTCGAATGGAGACGGGCTACACCGATTACTTTGCCATTGAGACCGGTGTACGGCAAGGGTGCATTCTATCCCCTCTATTATTTCTTATGGCGATCGACTTCGTCATGCACGATGCGATGCGCCGACGCGGATTTAGGATTCCGTGGTGTGGGATTGGTACGGCAGGCGGCAAAGATCGGACTCTGCATAAGTGTAAACAAGATGGAGAGCTTGAGAATTGGATGTGTCGATGAGAACAACAATTGACTACTGGGTAACACCAAATCCCCTTGATTACTGGATAACTTCAAATAGAGTAAGTTGATGAGTTCACCTATTTGGGCAGTGTCGTGGCCAACGACGGAGATGCCGAACGCAACGTTGCCTGCCAGATTGCGAAGGCCTCGGTTGTCTTTCCAAGAGTCAAACCCATCTGGGCAGGCAGGGCGATCTCCACCAAGACCAAAGTTTGCCTCTTCAACAGCATCGTCATGCCATCGGCAATATACGCGCCCGACCAACCACCTTGGAGAAGCCTTGCCGCCCAATGCACTACACGGCGCAGAAGGACCTAAGACTTAAGACAATATACAAATATAGCTCACTAAAAGTTTTTCATGACATACTTTGTGCTATGTGTCTCACCTTGTGCACAGTTGATTACTGCGCAAGAATGTTACTACATGTATGTATATATATATATATATATATATATATATATATATATATATATATATATATATATATATATATATATATATATATATATTGTTGTTGTACTTGGGGATGGTCATATTGCCAGTTTAGCCAATAAAAACACACGCACTGTATATTTGGTGTTAATTTGCTTCAGCTTTATATTACATTAATCTTAATCTTATTTCGCCCAGAGTTCTTTCGTCACACTTCTGTGACCTCATCAGTGGTCCTTTGTTTCTTTCTTTCTTATGTGTGTCTCACCTTGCTAACTATCAGCCATTTTGTATTTTGTATTCTTATTGTATGTGTCTACGCATGCGTGTCCTTCAATGTGTCTGTGTCTTTTGTAAGTGCATGTGTGTATGGGGAGTGTCTGTATCACCTATATTCTCTGTTAATACGTGTTTGTTTGTATTTGTTTTTATTTATTTATTTGTTCATGTGTGTGTTTTTTTGTGTTTAATTAAATTTTGTTAACGTATGTAGTATTTAATTCCATTTGTTTATCTATGTATTGTATTATACTTTGTTCATATTATTATTGGTTTATGGGTAACATGTTGTCACACGCTGTGGTTTGTGATTTGTTAGTGGTGTGTGTTAGTGTTCCATTCTAGTTTCCTATTCAGGCTAGGTTTCTCTTCTATTATGTGTGTAGCTTCAGTAATTTGTCTAAGTGCTGCATCACTGCTATGTGTAGATAAGATTTTAATTTCTATGTTGTTGATTGAGCCTCTATGTTCTTGCTCAGCGTGCTGGTACAGAACTGATGAGTTCTTCCCTTCCTTAAGTTCCCTCCAATGTTCGTTTGCCCGCTCCCCTATGCTCCTTGCTGTTTCGCCTACATATGTCATTGTCTTATTTCTGCATCGTCCCTCTGTACATCTTATACTATAGACCACATTTCTGGTTTTGCAGTTCGTTTATGGGCTAAATCTACATACGATACAGTTCCTATCAGTGCAGGGGGTTCTACTGAAAGGGTATGTTCTACTGATAAGGGATTTAATAGGGTTGCCTTATCAGTAGAACATACCCTTTCAGTAGAACCCCCTGCACTGATAGGAACTGTATCGTATGTAGATTTAGCCCACAAACGAACTGCAAAACCAGAAATGTGGTCTATAGTATAAGATGTACAGAGGGACGATGCAGAAATAAGACAATGACATATGTAGGCGAAACAGCAAGGAGCATAGGGGAGCGGGCAAACGAAAATTGGAGGGAACTTAAGGAAGGGAAGAACTCATCAGTTCTGTACCAGCACGCTGAGCAAGAACATAGAGGCTCAATCAACAACATAGAAATTAAAATCTTATCTACACATAGCAGTGATGCAGCACTTAGACAAATTACTGAAGCTACACACATAATAGAAGAGAAACCTAGCCTGAATAGGAAACTAGAATGGAACACTAACACACACCACTAACAAACCACAAACCACAGCATGTGACAACATGTTACCCATAAACCAATAATAATATGAACAAAGTATAATACAATACATAGATAAACAAATGGAATTAAATACTACATACGTTAACAAAATTTAATTAAACACAAAAAAAACACACACACACATGAACAAATAAATAAATAAAAACAAATACAAACGAACACGTATTAACAGAGTATATAGGTGATACAGACACTCCCCATACACACATGCACTTACAAAAGACACAGACACATTGAAGGACACGCATGCGTAGACACATACAATAAGAATACAAAATACAAAATGGCTGATAGTTAGCAAGGTGAGACACACATAAGAAAGAAGGAAACAAAGGACCACTGATGAGGTCACAGAAGTGTGACGAAAGAACTCTGGGCGAAATAAGATTAAGATTAATGTAATATAAAGCTGAAGCAAATTAACACCAAATATACAGTGCGTGTGTTTTTATTGGCTAAACTGGCAATATGACCATCCCCAAGTACAACAACATCTGTTTCAACACACGATTTCACATCAAAAATCTTGCAAAACAAATATGTATATATATATATATATATATATATATATATATATATATATATATATATATATATATTTATATATATATGTTTGCGCGCGTGTTTGTCCCTCACCGCCGTTTTACAACTGGTGTTGATGTGTGTATGTTTCCGTAAATTAGTGGTTCGGAAAATGATAGAATAATAAGTACCAGATTTAACAAAGCAAAAACAAAAGTAATGTAATCGATTCATTTAACTAAATAATTCAAGGCGGTGCCCCAGAATGACTGTAGTCTTTTGACTGAAATAGATAAAGGATATAGATTATGAAATATAAAAATGAAAATATATATGTTCTGAGTTATAAGTCACATATTTGCGACTAATGAGCTGAAATTTACGCAACTTTTCAAATAGCCATAGTTTATGTAGCCTTTTCTGATGTCTTCAAAAATGAATTTCATTGATCCAACTATTTCGAATGAATCAATATTCTGCAATCAACTGAAATCTGTCGGCATGATTTTAAAGTAATTTATCCTAAATATAATGAATTCATATAAATTGTATGCATTTTACATATTATTAGGCCTGTAGTCTGGAGTTTAGGATGTTGCACTCGCTATCGGTAGTTCGTGATTTCGATTCCTGGATAGGACAGTATGTTGTTCTTTTGAGTAAAACACTTCATTTCCTGTTGCTCTGTAATCAATTCGACACCTGATGTGTGGTACATCGAGCACCTGTACAGGCAATGTCGACTTGATGGAAGGAGATTGCTATTGCTCAGCAAAACTGATGACTATAAGCAAATAATTTGTGCAGG
Organism: Octopus bimaculoides; assembly: GCF_046866305.1. Classification (NCBI taxonomy): domain Eukaryota; kingdom Metazoa; phylum Mollusca; class Cephalopoda; order Octopoda; family Octopodidae; genus Octopus; species Octopus bimaculoides. The sequence goes on from NC_142935.1 coordinate 58,414,995, forward strand.
TTGTTCAGCAACATGTTGCAGGGCTCTCATTCGTCGTTTATGGCAGGAAATTCCACTTCATACTAATAAATCCAGGCATATCCAGGTATTGCAGCTAGTTCAATTTATATGAAATAGCAGTAGTATATTTTCATGTCTTCATAGATTTATATTTTAAACAGTGGAGGCGCAATGGCCCAGTGGTTAGGGCAGCGGACTCGCGGTCATAGAATCGCGGTTTCGATTCCCAGACTGGGCGTTGTGAGTGTTTATTGAGCGAAAACACCTAAAGCTCCACAAGGCTCCGGCAGGGGATGTTGGCGAACCGTGCTGTACTCATTCACCACAACTTTTTCTTCCTGTTTCTGTTGTACCTGTATTTCAAAGGGCCAGCCTTGTTACACTGTGTCACGCTGAATATCCCCGAGAATTACGTTAAGGGTACACGTGTTTGTGGAGTGCTCAGCCACTTGCATGTTAATTTCACGAGCAGACTGTTCCGTTGATCGGATCAACTGGAACCCTCGACGTCGTAAGCGTTTTAAACTATAGCGAAGGCGCGTAGCTTAGTCGTTAGTGCATTCGGCTCACGATAACGAGTTCGATTTCTGGCGGAGCGTTGTGTCCTTCAGCCAGACACTTTATTTCACCTTGCTCCAATCCACTCAGCTGGCATAAGTAACTCGTACTTTAGGGTTAGGGTTAGGGTTGCAATCCTTGTCACATTCTGTGTCATGCTGAATCTCCCTGAGGACTATGTTAATTGTACGCATGTCTGTGCAGTGCTCAGCCACGTGATTGTTAGTTTTACGAGCAGGCTGTTCCATTGATCGGCTCAACTGGAACCATCGACATCATAACTGACAGAATGCCAGCAAAAGTAACCTTAAAATATATAAGCGAAAGTGTGTATGCCTCGAAATGTAGGTCATTGTTTTGTGCTAGAAATTTTACATAAGCATACATCATTTATTGAAGGAAACGATTATAGGCTATTGAATGTTTGTTCGTATACTTTACGTATCTTTTTAGACAATATTTATAATAATGGATAATTATACAAATTGCCAGAATCATTGGAATAAATTATTGATTTAAGAAAAACAAAAAACAAAATCTATTTAAGATAATTATATAAATTAGGAGAGCATTTTTTAACAAAGCATGTTTACTTAAGCAATGTAAAAATTTCAAAATGTTATTTTATATTTCATATATATCTTTAATCAATTGATTAATGAAATAATTAAATAATTAACTAAATTTATAATTATTATTATTCATATACTCACAACAGATGAGAATGCTGGAAAAGAAAACTTCCTAACATCGCGCTACAACAAGTAAAATTAGATGCCAAAAACCTTCCTACGTATCCTAACTGTGCATAATGACACTGTTTTCTGGAGCTGTACTAAACTGGGTTTTATGCCTATTTCCTCTGTCCATCTGTCCAAACCTTTAGGGATAGTTCCTAATGCACCTATAACTACAGGGATACATTTTACCTGCACTTTCTATAGTCTCTGTAATTCAATGACTAAGTCCTGGTACTTTGCTATTATTTTATACCTCTCTATTATTATTATTATTATTATTATTATTATTATTATTATTATTATTATTTTATGTTTGACTTTTGCTTTGCATTTGTACAAGTTGGATCCAAGTCTCACCCAGAGACCTCAAGAGACAACAAGTTAGTTCATGTAGGTGTTATGCCTAGGGTACCATATATGTGGATTTGTACATAGTGTTGTTCTAGAGAATGTTTAAGAAACCATAAGAAAATTATGTGTTTGTTTTAAAAAAAATTTTAAATTATTATTATTATTATTATTATTATTATTATTATTATTATTATTTGTTCGTCTATTGACACGTATTGTACATCGCTCCTCTTAGTTTGTTATTATTTCAATTGTTGCACAAAGACACATGTTGAGCATTTGTTACCGTTTTTTAGATGAACTGACCAGTACATTAGGGAGCTGATTAGTTTACTTCATCTGTAGTTCTTAGGAGCTAAATTGAGGCTTGCTTAGCAAGCACAGCACTCAGTTTTTGCTTGAGTACAGAAAAATGGCGGTCGAAGTTTGTTTGTTCGCTCGCTGGACAGAAAATCGAAACCGTAAAAATCAATGACAGCAGTAACAACAACAACAACAACAACAACACCAACAACAACGACAACAACAACGACGACGACGATGACGATGACGACGACGACGACAGCAACAACATGTTGTTGGCACTCCGTCGCTTACGATGTCGAGGGTTCCAGTTGATCCGATCAACGGAACAGCCTGCTCGTGAAATTAACGTGCAAGTGGCTGAGCACTCCACAGACACGTGTACCCTTAACGTAGTTCTCGGGGATATTCAGCGTGACACAGAGGGTGACAAGGCTGACCCTTTGAATTACAGGCACAACAGAAACAGGAAGTAAGAGTGAGAGAAAGTTGTGGTGAAAGAGTACAGCAGGGTTCGCCACCATCCCCTGCCGGAGCCTCGTGGAGCTTTAGGTGTTTTCGCTCAATAAACACTCGCCCGGTCTGGGAATCGAAACCGCGATCCTACGACCGTGAGTCCGCTGCCCTAACCACTGGACCATTGCGCCTCCACACAGCAACAACAACACAGTACAGAATATTCAGCGTCTTAACAGACGGAGTGCCCCAGCCATTATTAACGTTTATTATTCTCACATCTCTCGGAAGCTCACGTTGAACCCACTTCTGGATGGTTTGGATACAACAAGTCTGAATCAACAGTCCAGTATTAACCAAGCATTGTTAGCTCCTTTTTCAAGTAGTTTATCCAGACATGCAACGTATTCATGTGGCTCTATTTATTTATTTCAGGTATTAATAAGCCTGAATAAGGTCGAATGTTGGCGCTATTTTAATATCTATACTAATATTTATTTTAATCTTTATGAAAGAAGAGAGGAGAAAGCAGAAATATGAGGACCGACGTTGATAATATGAAACATATTTTATTCCACTTAATCCTCTGAATCACGACTGTTACCTTACTATTCCTTAATTATGTAATAGTTGTATATGTTAAAGAGAGAAGCCTCTTCGCTATTGTTCGATCTTTGCTATGCTAAAAAAAGTAGCCAAATCTTCCTCGAACACACCATAACGCTTTCATAAATGGAAAAAATATATTATCTTATATTATCATAGGCACAGGAGTGGCTGTGTGGTAAGTAGCTTGCTTACCAACCACATGGTTCCGGGTTCAGTTCCACTGCGTGGCACCTTCGGCAAGTGTCTTTTACTATAGCCTCGGGCCGACTAAAGCCTTGTGAGTGGATTTGTTAGACGGAAACTGAAAGAAGCCCGTCGTATATATGTATATATATATATATATATATATATATATATATATATATGTATGTGTGTTTGTGTGTCTGTGTTTGTCCCCCCAACATCGCTTGACAACCGATGTTGGTGTGTTTACGTCCCCGTAACTTAGCGGTTCGGCAAAAGAGACCGATAGAATAAGTACTAGGCTTACAAAGAATAAGTCTTGGGGTCGATTTGCTCGACTAAAGGTGGTGCTCCAGCATGGCCGCAGTGAAATGACTGAAACAAGTAAAAGAGTAAAAGAGTTATAATTGTAAAGAAACATAACTTTTGTTGTTAATTAGAGAAGGAGTTTGATGGTCCCCGAACTTTTCTCATTGACCTGAATTGGTGAGCAGGACTAAATTAAGACACAAGAATGCTCCAAACAATGGTGCTCAACAATGGTGTCGCCTTTACAGTTCCATTATGTAACTGAGAGTACGAGGCATTAAAAAATACTGAATATGAGATAATTGTATAAAAATAATTTTTCTTCCAACTATATTAAATACCATCTGGGTTTTAATTATTTTTAATTAATGCTAATTACCAGCAAGCAATACAAGTATAAATTATCGATTTATAATTAAGCTGCAAATTGACACAGTCGCAAGAGCGTAAAACGAAATGGTTTGTGGTATATTTTCTATTTTTCTACGAATTCCAATGCCACCGAGATTAAATCATCTTTGCCTTTTATCTTTTAGGATTTGGTAAAATAAAGAACCAACTAGGGTAGTGATGGGCGAATTTGGAAGAGACCCGCAAAATGCATTATGTTCTGCCATTTGCAATCTGTATTCTTGGGTGGCTGACTTAATCCATATCCGGTTTAGCACTACCACTAGGTCCTTGTCTGTCTAAATCCTTTGACAGAGTAATTAAATTTCCATTGTCATTCTCGTAATGGTGATAATTGTCCACCGGAAATAGAATTGATATTTTCTACTTCAGCAATACTTTTTCAGTTTTCCCTGTATTCTATTCTTGCTCTGTAAACAGAGATTTGAAGAAATATGTAAAAATGTTAAGAAGATCTGAAAAATTGGTTTTTGTAAATTGCGCTGGTGGAAAGGGCTTTTCAAAGACGTGGGGAAAAACTGCTTTCCACAGTTAATAGTTATAACATTTTGAATGTATATATCCGCTTTCCGCGTTCAAAGGTTTAATCAGAGTCCACTCTGTTGCAAGCATACAGAACAGGTTTCCATTTTGAGTATAATTTCCTCTCTACACCCCAGCAGTCTAGAAGGTCATGAAAAAGTAAGGTATTGTGGGTGCTGCCCTTCAATTTCCGACTAAACAATAAAAATAAGAGTGGGTGGGTGCAACAAGAAAAATGTAAATTTTCTGCGTAATATTTTTCATAATTGTTCAACAGAAATGTTATAACTTACAATTCGCACCATGGTAAGACTAGCGACAACAAGAGAAAGAAAAAAAAACAACAAAAAAAAAACAAAAAACAAAACCTCTCCATTGTGCCTCACTTTCTTGATACTACATGCTGACCTGCAAGTGAAGTTGTTAAAGTGGATGATATCCATCTTAAGCATTTATGTCTTAATGTGTTGTCGGTTAGACAATGAAAGGGCTAAAGAGACATTATTGTTTGGCTGTGTTTAGGATATCATATAGAGATTTATATTTATAGAACAAAATGTGAGCAAGCTAGAAAGGGGTGGTATATAAGTCTGATCGTTCACATTTGCTGGGGTTGGAGGAAGAGAGAGTGTGCAAAATACTTAAATCAGGTCCGCCAAGCTGGCGAGACTGATATTATATAATGTTTCCCACGAGCATTTGAAAGTCGATGACTGCGGGAAACGTACAAGCAGTGAAGTAATTCCAGGGGATCGGTGGGAAAGTTGTGGATAATTATTAGTGTTATATCTGGCGTGTGGGTGTGGGATCAACAAGGGAGGTGGAAGGAAGAAAAGCAAGTGGAACGAAAACTTCTAAATAGAGGTTGCAAAAGCTGAAGAAGTATTGGTAGTGTTAATTTAGTCGCCATATTAGGTCTACAACAAAAAC
>NC_142935.1:58425366-58430366 GCF_046866305.1 Octopus bimaculoides
CTCTATGGCAGCCAATTGATACAGAAAACCACTGAGTGAATTTGAATATGAACATATGATAACGTATATGTTCAAACGTATCCAGATGGATACTGTGTTTCTGGAATTTGGATAATTTGAAAAATAAAAAAATAAATATAAGTAGACATGAATTTTGCGATCACAGAGTTTAGGATGTTACTTTCACTTTTGTCATCTGCATTTAGTATAATTTACGTTGGCGGTCGTTGTTGAATCTTTTTCTTTTCTTTCTGAAATCGTGCACGTGACTAACTTGTTTGTTGTAGGCTTGAAATTGCATTGCTTTTCATTATAGTTGCCATAGTTACACACACTCGCACATACACAAAGGCGGACACACTCACACACTCAAAACAAATACATATGAAATATAATGACTCTAGTTATGATTGAGAGAACATATATTATAGGAGTGTTCCACTTGTTAAATACAAATAAGCCAGCGTCTTATTTTGTATTTTCCAGGCAATTAAAAGGCAAGAATTCTGTCTATTGACATAAAAAAATTCAACAACAAGCAATTTGTCCAGAAATTTCAGTCAATTAGACCTTCCTTGCTTGTTGCTGTCTAGTTGTTAAACATCTCAGGAGTGAGTTTTTGTCAGCTAGTTGCTAAGATAATCTCTTTTGTAGGAAGTTTTTCTTTTAATTCATCATATTGGATATAGGGGACTCTATGTTATTATGTCTATATTCATTCTGCTAGGATGTTGTTAATTATAAAGCAGTAAATTAGCAGAGTCATTCAAGTGTTGGATAGAATAGTTCACAATATTTGTTGTTTCTACTCTCCGCGATCTGACTTCAAATTCCGCTATGGTCAATTCTGCTTTTCCATTTTCTTTTATTTCGAGGTTAATAAAATACCAATCCGGAGCGGTGGTTTGGTGGAACTATTAGAGAATCGCTCCGGATGCCTTGAAGTATTTGCTCATATTCTTTGCACTCTAAGTTCGAATCCACTCACGGTTAACATTGCTTTTCATTGATGGAAATGTACCAATGCAGGGCGGTTGAACTGTAAGGACGAAAGTGAAATGCATTGCGATATTTGTTCCGAGTTACAGTTGAAATCTCATCGAGGTTAATTTTACCTTTCATCCTTCTGAGGACGATAAATAGGAGACAATCCAAGGTGATGGCCTTGGAACTGGTAGAGGTTTGGGCCAGATGCCCGGCGGAACGTGTTCCAGCTCTTTGTGTTCATACAGTTGCCAAGCCGTGGCGGCCCAAGTCCACAGCCTTTTACTTTGCTAGACATCAGTGGCGTGGTAAAGAATGACTTACATGCATGGGCAACTGTCATTTTCCCTCAAAATTCGTTGCTCACATTCATGTACGTATGTATGTTTAATATTCTTTTCTACTTTAGGCACAAGGCCCGAAATTTGTGGGGAGGGGGCCAGTTGACAGTCTCTACAAATAACCCTGAGAGAACATAGCAAATTCATAACCTGGCAAAAGATATTCATTGATGGCAAGTTTTTATTTTAGCGACGACGAAGAAATAGAAAATAATCGATTAAACAGTTTTTTTCTAACTCGTGTATTTAATAATATGAAGAATTGATTGCGATTTTAGCATTTCTTCTATTCAATGAATTAATCTTCATCCTGACTGAATAAAGGATTCCACATCCGTCTTTTACTGACCCCTACAAACTTCAGTTGTTATTAGAGATGGTACAAAGAACTTTAATAAATTTTATTTGTCAAGTCTGAAACAAAGTTCATACGAATAACAATTTTATTTTCCATTTATTCTTTCTTCTACCAATGCGTGCAAGGATACGCATTAGTAGGAGAAAGAGGTGGATATGTGGTTGGTTGAATTTGACCTGGGTGTATAACCGGTACCGGTAGTTATTTAGTCGATGCCGAAAGGAGGAAATGAAAACTCCACGAGGATGGGATCTGAAACCAGTGTTTATAGGGTATAAGTAAATAGCTCAATACATATATTCAGTACGGTCTTCTACCATTTCTGCTGCAACTCCAATGCTTATTGGTCTGAGAAGTGTCGTTGATGTTTGGCTCCAAGTTACTGCTCCTATATAAAGCTGTAATGTGTTTGATAAAAAGCCAGAACGATCAGTACTTACTTGAGAATAAACAACAAAATCGCCCATACTAATTTTGTCAATAAGATACTTACAAATAAATAAATAATAAAACAAACAAATAAATAGATAAATAATAAATAAACAATCAAAACAAATAAATAAATAAACAAATACACATATAAATAAATAAATGAATAAATAAATACATAACGTGAACGTATCCCCACGCAGTCAGTTGTTAATTTAAAACAACTGAACACACACTAGAAGCAAGAGTTTAAACGATTTATCGATCCGTATAACGATGATCAATAAACACGGTAGCCACTCAACATATTAGCATTTCGATCCTCTACCGAAAGGAAAATCTTACCGAAAAGCTATGTTTATGAATAAATAAATAATTAGATGAATAAATGAATAAATAAACCCATGAATACACATATATACTGTGTATATATATATATATATATATATATATATATATTTATTTGTATATTTGTATATATATGTACATACATTAAAAGAAAATACTTTCGCCGCACGCTTTTCTTTTACTCTGCGAACGTCACTTCCAGTTGTTACCTTCCAACTAATTAGTGATTCTCAGACACACACACACACACACACACACACATACACCCCCCCCCCCCACGCACACAGACTCACGTACGCACAGGCACACACATCTACACGCACGCACATACATGAACACACGCACACACACACACACATACACACACACACTCACACACACAGACTCACGCACGCACACACAGGCACACGCATCTACACGCACGCACATACATGAACATACATACTGGCATACACACACATACACACGCACGTGTACTCATTCACACACACGTATACACGCATGCACTAAATTTAAATAAAATAAAATAAAATAAAATAAAATAAATATACTTCTTGGAGGTATTTAAATTTTTTTTTCTATGACAGTCACTGAATATTTTAACAAGGTCAACATTGATTTTTCTTGAGGCAAATGAAGATATTAACCAGTGCATTCGATAGTAGGTGCTTTTGCAAACTCCTAGAAGGCTAGTCAAACTGGCCAGTAGGTTTGCTAAACATACCACCTAAAATACCAGGCGTAGGCGTCTCATCTTTTAGTGCAAGTCTGGGTTATTAGGTGCAGTCACACACACACACACACACACACACACACACACACACACACACACACACACACACATATATATATATATAATCATAAATATACCGGGATTAGCATTGAGTTGCTTCTCCAACATACTGAAAATTTAGAAATAGCAGTCAAAGAACTACTGATTCTAAACTACAAACTTTTTCTCTAAACGGATGGCGATATTTATGGCACACATAGAACAAAAGACCGAAGGGAAAAGCAAAAACAAACCTGCCATGCTAATCCCTGTATATTTATGATGATAAATGGTTTTACCGATAAAGGTTTTTTCATACTGAACTACTCGGCAAAATTGTTAATTATTAATTCCATTACTAATTGACGATTCCCTGCCCTTATTCTTATATATATATATATATATATATATATATATATATATATATATATATATATATATATATATATATATATATATATATATATATATATATATATATATATATATATATATATATATATGCATATATATATATATATATATGTGTATATGTATATATATACATATATGTGTACACAGACATGACAGAAGTAAATAGATATCTCATAAAACATTGTTTTATGTTTATTTTAACTTGAGTGGCTGTGTGGTAAGTAGCTTGCTTACCAACCACATGGTTCCGGGTTCAGTCCCACTGCGTGGCATCTTGGGCAAATATCTTCTACTATAGCCTCGGGCCGACCAAAGCCTTGTGAGTGGATTTGGTAGACGGAAACTAAAAGAAGCCCGTCGTATATATGTATATATATGTATTTGTGTGTGTTTGTATGTCTGTGTTTGTCCCCCTAGCATTGCTTGACAAACGATGCTGGTATGTTTATGTCGCCGTCACCTAGCGGTTCGGCAAAAGAGACCGATAGAATAAGTACTAGGCTTACAAAGAATAAGTCCCGGGGTCGATTTGCTCGACTAAAGGCGGTACTCCAGCATGGCCGCAGTCAAATGACTGAAACAAGTAAAAGAGTAAAAGAAAGAGAGAGAGTATTTGTTTTATTAACTGACATTTTTTATGTTTCAGGCTCTATATGTGGTTGTTTAATTATGCCACGTAGAAAAGAAGCCTTGGAACTGTCCGAATTTCGGAGAGGTCGAATTGTCGGTGAGTCTAAAGATGGACATAGCGTAAAATCGCAGAAAACTTTGTGATCCCACTTTCTACAGTTTATAGAGTGATTGGACAATTCAGCAGAGACAGGGGAAGGGGTTCACCTCACCTCACCCAAGTCGACCAGGGTTGTGACAAGACCCTTCGCTTTGTCTAGAGAAGCCCAAGCATGGCGAAATGACGTGATCTGGCTGTTCCGGCGGCTGTAGTAGACAGTTCTCTTAGGTATATGTGTGCTTTTATACACCACGACTCCATATGAGAGGGCCTCCCAATGTAAATGAAGCAGTATTCTGTATTCTATCACAACTTCCGCATTAAGTTGGAGATAAATATTACCTTTTGGTATTAATACTTCTCCTGTCGCTATGAATTATACACTCACATATCTATCTATCTATCTATCTATCTATCTATCTATCTATCTATCTATCTATCTATCTATACATATATATATATATAGATATATATATATATATATATATATACACACACATATATATATATATATATATACATTTATATATATATATATATATATACTGTATATATATATATATATATTAATATATATATATATATATATATATGTATATATATATATATATATATATATATATA
>NC_142935.1:58435366-58442866 GCF_046866305.1 Octopus bimaculoides
CATACATTCATACATACATACATACATACATACATACATACCATGTTGATGTTGTTGAAATTGCAATGAAGGAGCCTTGGATCTAGATTAGAAACCAGTTCTTTATTGGCAAGAAATCTTGAAATAAAACTGAATAATGACATATATAGCTATTGGCGACAGAAGTGCTCATATAATTTAGTTGTTATTGGCCTGCATATCCTAGAACAAAGTACATACGTATTTCATGGGATACATGATAAATGATGTTAGCGTGGTGTCTTTCACAAAGTACTCAGCGCATGTTCACACACACACACACACACACACACACACACACACACACACACACACACACACACACACACACGCACACACACACACACACAGTATACACACAGTTGGAGATGCTTCTCTCTTTGTTGCTGTGACTAATTTGGAAATATTTATCAATTAAAATTATAAATCTTATCCTGTTGTGTATGAACTACTTGACCTTTTAAAATTTGTGCGTTGTAGAGTCTCCGCAAGCCTGGGTAGCGGCTCGGGAGCCCCTCTTTTATTTCTGAATCACCAATGCTATGACAATGAAACTTAGAACATGTATGGGTCATTAATACACAAACATTTCTTTATTAAAAAATGTTGCTTACGTCTATCATGTGTTATATCCAGATGTGTTAAAATTTGATACTTTTATAGTGTTCAAAACTTTTCCAGAATCATTAAAGCTATGGCCATGAAACTGCAGAATTTTATTATGCTAAGTTTATTTAATTGCATTAAATTCTACAAACATTTTCTTGTTGAAGACTTAGTAACAGTGGTAATTACCAAGTTAAGAACTAATGGACAAAACAGTAGTAACAAAAACAATGAAAACAGTCTTTTCTACTCTAGGCACAAGGTCTGAAATTTTTGGGGAGGGGGTCGGTCGATTAGATTGACACCAGTACGTAACTAGTACTCAATTTATCGACTCCGATGGGATGAAAGGCAAAGTCGACCGCGGAGGAATTTGAACCCAGAACATAAAGACAGAAGAAATACCGCTAAGCATTTCGCCCGGCGTGCTAACATTTCTACCAGCTCGTCGCCTTAAAACAATAAGAATAACAACAGGTATAGGACATCTTACATTACATTATGTGTTTTTCAAGGCGGCGAGCTGGCAGGAGCGTTAGTACGCCGGGTGGAATACTTAGCGATATTATGCTCTAAATTCAAATTCCGCTGTGGTCGACTTTGTTTTTCATTCTTTCGGGGTCGATGAATTAAGTACCAGTTGCATAGCGGGGTCGATCTAACCGATTGGCCCCCTCCCTCAAAAATTCGGTCCTTGTGCATAGAGTAGAAGAGATTATATATTTTTCCTAACTTTTATAATATAGGTAATGATTTAAGAGAGCATTTGCTAAGATTTTTATTAAGTCAAATATATGAATGGAAGAGAAACTAGTTCAGGCGGATTCAAAGAGTAATAGATTTGAGATTCTGAGTAAATTACAGGAATTACAATTGGTTGCGAATCTGGATGACTATCACAGAGTAATTTCTAACAAGTATAATGATAAAAACTTTTGGGTAAAGAATATAGTGGATTATCCGAAACTCAGTACTCGAGTGGTATTTCATTCTAATGATTTAAAAAGAGTGAAACGTTAAGTTGACATTGGTAGCCTTTGGATTCAGAACGTAAAAAGCCGGAGTATATTTTGTTTAGCCTTTTATCTGACGTTCGTAAGATTCTGCCAATTTATAATAATTGTTTCTAATTTAGGAGCAAGACCAGCAATTTTAAGTGGTGGGGAGATAAGTCGATACTAATGATCTCGTTTATCGATTCTAAAGCGGCGAGCATGCTGAAACGTTAGTATGCCGGGCGAAATGCTTAGCAGTATTTCGTCTGTGTTTACGTTCTGTGTTCAAATTCCACCGAAGTCAACTTTGCCTTTCATCCTTTCGGGGTCGATGAATTAAGTACCAGATGCGTACTAGGGTTGATCTGATCGATTGGCTTCTTCCCTCAAAATTTCGGGCTTTGCGCCTAGAGAAGAAAAGATTATTTTATCGGTTCTGAAGGTATGGGAGGAAAGTTGACCTCAACGGGATTTGAACTCAAAATGCAACGAACCGGACAAAAGACCCTAGCCAATTCTGCCTTTCAACGTGAACAAGTGTTTCTGATTTAAACACAAAGCCAGCAGTTTTGAGGTGAAAAGTTAATCCATACAATCGTCCTCTGTACTTGACCTACTTTACTTTACCAATCTAGGAATGATGGAAAGCAAAGAATAGCGCGGCGGGATTTAAACTCAAAACATAAAAAGCCGGAAGAAAATATCGGCGAATTTTTTTTGTTCTTTAAGCACTGACGATTCTGCACCTGATAATAAATGTTTTCTAGTTGTGTTACAGTGTGTGATTCAGTACTTGCTGTTATCGACACCGGAGGGATAAAAGGCAAAGTTGACCTCGGTGGAATTTGAACGCAGAATGTAAAGAATCGGAAGAAAAGTCACAAAGCGTTTTGCAGATGCGCTAACGATTCTTCTAGCTCGCAGCCTAACAGTAATAATTTCTTATACAGAATATTTTTTTTCAGTAAATAGATAAAAATAGACGAGGATTAATTTATATCCTACGTCTAGATCAATGAAATCGATATCAATAGACTCATTCAAGTAGGGGTCATACTCATCACCTACAAATAACAAACAAACATGACCCTGCTTTTTAAATTGTGTGTGCGTACGTGCATGTGAATGCGTGTGTATGTGTGTGTATGTGTACATTTCCCACAGATCGTATCCAACGGTAGTGTTTATCCAACCATATGATCAATCAATGGGTTAGAATACGATAAATGACATCGATCAGTCAGATTTGCTTCTTTTCCAATTTCTTCATAAATCTATTGAGAGTGGAGGCTAGTGGACTATTATTTCCATTGAATAATTCCTATTTGGCATTAAGTAGCAACATTTATCCTGTTACGAACTCATGAAAAATACGACTTGTTTTTTTTTTCTGTTGTGTGGTCTTCAATCTATTTCCTTTCTTATTTATCTTTTTAATTTTTATGTTTGTTTATTCCATCTATTTTCATCACATGCTCCTCTACTCAACCTCACTCTTCCTCCTACCATCCCTCTCTGTTCCTTTTTTTTGCTGTATAATTTTTGCTTCAGGCATCATTGTTTCTGTTTTTATTGTTTTTGTCAGTGCTTCGTTGTTATTGTAGTTATTGCGGAAAGATTGAAGACGATTTCGATTTCGTTTTCATTCAAGGTATTGATTTGAGAAAAAACACACACACACACACACACACAAACACACATACACACTCACACACACACACACCCGCATGCACGCACACATTTGTATGAATATAAATGTGTGCATGTGTGTCCTTGCGTATGAGAAGTGAGGTATGTTTATACGTACATGTACACACCCATAATATGCACGCACGCACACACACGTCAAGTGTCTGATATACTGGTATCATTCATTGCACTGCAACCATTTAGGGCCAGAGCTATATAGAACTTCAATCAGTGATATCGACTTCCAGCGGTTATTTCATTTCATTTTTAATACAGCACAATCTTCCTTATATATAGCTATCCGTCCGTCTCCATCCACTCGTTCGTCCGTCTGTCCGTCCATCGTTCCGTCTGTCTGTCCGTCAGCCCGTCTGTATGTCTGTCTGCCTTCCTGCCTGTCTATCTTTGCACCATTATGTAAACTTTGGCAACAAACTCTTTTTTAAAAGGCGGCGAGCTGGCAGAAACGTTAGCAGTCCGGAGGAAATACTTAGTGGTATTTCGTCTGTTGCTACGTTCTGAGTTCAAATTCGGCCGAGGTCGACTTTGCCCTTCATCCTTTCGGGGTCGATAAATTAAGTACCAGTTGCGCACTGGAATCGTAGTAATCGACTTAATCCCTTTGTCTGTCCTTGTTCGTCACCTCTATGTTTAGCCCCTTGTGGGCAATAAAGAAATAAGAAACGTTAGCACGCCGGGCGAAATGCTTAGCTGTATTTCGTCTGTGTTTACGTTCTGAGTTCAAATTCCGCTGAGGTCGACTTTGCCTTTCATCCTTTCGGGGTCGATAAATTAAGTAACACTTGCGTACTGGGATCGATCTAATCGACTATCCCCTTCCCCACAAATTTCGGGCCTTGTGCCTAGAGTAGAAAAGAATAGGAAAGAACACTAAACTCTCTAAATGCTAGCAAACAAAGTTTGCAAATCTTCGTCTCAAGCTAGTGTACAACCGAAGAACATTCGATCATTTTACTAGCACGAAGCGAACTTTACAATAGTAAGTGTGTGCAGGATATGTCAAATTATTTCTATGGTATCAAGTAAAACTTTTCCTTTTCCTTCCCTTTAATTTGCGCATTTTGCCGACTGTACACTGTACCAGGCATGAGAAAATATCTATTTTAATTGAAGTGAGATGGGATATAGTATAAATGAGAACAAATTTCATTAAAATTTAACGGCGAACACTCTACTGAAACTAAAATTAAGAAATTTAAATTACAATGTTAACATTTTGTGCATCAAAACGTTGACCTGCAAGCACTCGGCATAGATGCGTTATACTAATCTTATTACGAAAGCAGGGGTAGATTGCATTAAATTTCTCTAGCTTATAATTGTAAGAAGTATTTGAAATGGTAGTTGCATTTAAACAAGCTGAATGTACAATTGTAAATCCTATTGTGAATTGAATTAAGGCTTTTCAAAGTCTACCGGAAATGATTGTTATGCATAACTATCACTATCACAAGTTTTATCTTCTTGTTAACAAGGTTAGCTTTGCTAAATCCAAGCACATAATCATTATTTGTTTTGAATAATATGCTACTCTACGCAGTTAAAGTAAACTACTATAGAAATCTATATTTCAGCAACGAGAATTTCAATTCACAGTAGTTTCTTTTGAACTCTAATTTAATTTTGCACATGCGCATGCACTCAAAGTTGGTGGTTGTGACGTATCTATTGTGTTAGCAAGTTGAACTCTGTACTTGCCACCATCTTACATTTTACGTTCCACTGTTGTCTAGCTGCAATATGAAAGGGACAGTCGAATGTTTAAGTTTTTCCTCGTCAGGACATCGCATCTCTAGAATCAAACCCTACTATTAGTGACAAACGGTGGCTAGTGATTCGGCAGGGTGATGCCATTTTAATCTTGAGCAACGCCGGGTATCTCTGTTAGTTAAGTAAAATAGCAGACACAGCTCACTTATTATTGTCATATAATAAACAAACAGAAGTTCATGTATGAAATTGATCCTTTTTCTACTTCCGTTATTCCATATTTTTCTCTTATAAACCTACATACAGGAGGAGTAAATTATATATATGATAATACTTTGAATGTGTCTCCTGAGAAACAGTAAAAGTAATTACCCGATCAACGACGGGTACTGCTGCTAGTAGTTAGATAGCGAGATACACCAACACACAAACATACATATATTTGAACATACATGCAGGCATGCATACACATACACGAGCGCACTTAAAGCACAAATCAACATCTTTAAATAAATAACTCCACCCATCATGTATGATTATATGGGATATTACTGAGTCTCGTTTGTAAACTGAAATGTATATATACACACACAAACATACATATATTTATGTATGTGTGTGTATGTGTGCGTGTCTGTTTGTGTGCGTGCGTGCGTGCGTGCGTGCGTGCCAGCATGTGTGTGAAGGTCCACGTGTGTGTGTATGAGTACGGATGTGTATCAGAATTTAAGATACGTTTACGAGCACATGCCTTTATTAAACACAGATTTTGCTGCAATGTGTGATGGTAAATAACTTTGAAAGTTGATACCATCGTAACGATAGCATTAATATTTACCGCGAACATGGGCGAAGAATCTTCTTCTTTCATTTTCGCTTGCACTCCCACATATTCCGATGCTGTGCAATGTGTAATGTTGATGCGTATGTATATATGTACACACACATAAACGTATGTATATATATCGCACACTGTATATATATATATATATATATATATATATATATATAAATGTGTATATGCACACACAAGGTGCAATGGGTAAATTGTCACTATTTTATATTTTAAATTTCGCGCATGCGCATTTTTCTTGTTTTTGTCGTTTACACAGAATGGTAGGGTGAGTTGGGCACCGTCTGTGAGAAAAACAACACCCTGCCGCAATTCACTTTGCCAAAAATCTGGAAACGGCATACTGTACTGCTTGGCAGTACAGCTCCAGTACAAATAGATGGTGAACACTCAGAAAAGCTGTTGGCTTACCGCGTCCCCAAAACATATACCGAGAGTAATAAGAATTAAACATCCAGTCAACATCATGGTGTATGGAGAGATCACTAGTGATGGCGACGTTATACCTCCACTCATCTTCGCACACAGCCGCAGACTCAACACAGAGGCCTACATGAATTGGCTGAGGGAAGTAGTGCTGCGCTGGGTCAAAAGAGTGTCTGGTGGAACATCCTATGTCTGGCAACAGGACTCTGCACCATGCTACACTAGCAGGGGAACCCAGTCATGGCTGTCAGACAATCTCTGCAACCACATTACCTCTAACATCTGGCCACCTAACCCCACAGACTGCAACTCCTTTCATTACTATGTGTGGGGAGCAAGTTTTTAAAAATTCTGTCTGTTTATATCCTCATATCCTTTTTGTTGAAGAGCGTAGGCTCCAAACATAAAAGACTTTCTCACTTTCCCGAGTGTCAAGCTAATACACCTGCTTCTTGTTCATACACCTGTCTTCGTCTTTTGTCTCTCTGTACATTTCGACTCTCTCTCTCTCTCTCTCTCTCTCTCTCTCTCTCTCTCTCTCTCCACACATATATATATATATATATATATATATATATATAGTCAATTTAAAAACACAGAGATAAATGAAAAAAGAAAACACAAACAAACGTAAGGACGTAGCACAAACAAAGTATTAATATGACGCTCGGAGAAAGAAGAGTGTTGTTGTTTTACGTTTCGAGCATAGTTCTTCACGGGAAGGAGGAAAATCAGGAGAGTCCAAAGGGAAAGATGGTAGAAGATAAAATCGCCAATAGTCCACGTGCAGTTCCATTTCTGAACTGACTGGAAGTAGAATGAGGATATATGCACACACGCACGCGCACCTTCGTTTTGGAAACACCAGTACTATATTATCTCCAGTTCATCCTAGCTTTCCTGTCAAACTATTTTCTTTCAACCAGTCGCCATGATTGATCGCTAAATCCACAAGTTTTTTATTGTTCCTCTCTGTGATAGGTGAGTGTGAAGATGGTTGCTGTGCGTGTGTATGTGTGTTTGTGTGTCTGGTGGTAGCTGTGCGTATGTATGGTGCGTGTGTGTATGATTGTGAGTGTGTGGTATTAACTGTGTATGTGGTATTGTGTGTGTGGTCTTAACTGTGTGTGGTTTCAAGTGCGTTTGTGTGTTTGAGTTTGTGAGTAGTCTGTGTGTGTGTGG